>NW_012119821.1:2187033-2213827 GCF_000951035.1 Colobus angolensis palliatus | reverse complement strand
CTTGCTTTATGAATCTGGGTGCTCCTGTATTGGGTGCATATATATTTAGGATAGTTTGCTCTTCTTGTTGAATTGATCCCTTTACCATTATGTAATAGCCATCTTTGTTTCTTCTGATCTTTGTTGTTTTAAAGTCTGTTTTATTAGAGACTAGGATTGCAACCCCTGCCTTTTTTTTTTGTTTTCCATTTGATTGGTTGATCTTCCTTCATCCCTTTATTTTGAGCCTGTATGTGTCTCTGCATGTGAGATGGGTCTCCTGAATACAGCACACTGATGGGTCTTGACTGTTTATCCAATTTACCACTCTGTGTCTTTTAATTGGAGCATTTAGCCCATTTACCTTTAAGGTTAATATTGTTATGTGTTAATTTGATCCTCTCTTTATGGTGCTAACTGGTTATTTTGCTCATTAGTTGATGCAGTTTCTTCCTAGCATTGATGATCTTTACAATTTGGCATGTTTTTGCAGTGGCTGGTACTGGTTGTTCCTTTCCATATTTGGTGCTTCCTTCTGGAGCTCTTGCAAGGCAGGCCTGGTGGTGACAAAATCTCAGAATTTGCTTGTCTGTAAAGGATTTTATTTCTCCTTCACTTATGAAACTTAGTTTGGCTGGATATTAAATTCTGGGTTTAAAATTCTTTTCTTTAAGAATGTTGAATATTGGCCCCCACTCTCTTCTGGCTTGTAGTTTCTGCCAAGAAATCCACTGTTAGTCTGATGGGCTTCCTTTTGTGGGTAACTCAATCTTTCTCTCTGGCTGTCCTTAACAATTTTTTCCTTCATTTCAGCTTTGGTGAATCTGACAATTGTGTGTCTTGGAGTTGCTCTTCTTGAGTAGTATCTTTGTGACGTTCTCTGCATTTCCTGAATTTGAAAGTTGGCTTGTCTTTCTAGGTTGGGGAAATTCTCCTGGATTATATCCTTCAGAGTGTTTTCCAGCTTGGTTCCATTCTCCCTGTCACTTTCAGGTACATCAATCAGATATAGATTTGGTCTTTTCACATAGTCCCATATTTCTTGGAGACTTTGTTCATTTCTTTTTACTTTTTTTCTCCAAACTTCTCTTCTTGCTTCATTTGATTCATTTGATCTTCAATCACTGATTCCCTTTCTTCCACTTGATCAAATTGGCTACTGAAGCTTGAGCATGCATCACGCAGTTCTCATGCCATGGTTTTCAGCTCCATCAGGTCATTTAAGATTTTCTCTATGCTGTTTATTCTAGTTAGCTATTCATCAAATCTTTCTTCAAGATTTTTAATTTCTTTACGATGGTTCGAACATCCTCCTTTAGCTTGGAGAAGTTTGTTATTACCAATTATCTGAAGCCTTCTTCTCTCAACTCGTCAAAGTCATTCTCTGTCCAGCTTTGTTCCATTTCTGGCGAGGAGCTGCATTCCTTTGGAGGAGAAGAGGTGCTCTGATTTTTAGAATTTTCAGCTCTGATTTCTCCCCATCTTTGTGGTTTTATCTCCCTTTGGTCTTTGATGATGGTGACTTACAGATGGGGTTTTGGTGTGGATGTCCTTTCTGTTTGTTAGTTTTCCTTCTAATAATCAGGACCCTCAGCTGCAGGTCTGTTGGAGTTTGCTGGAGGTCCACTCTAGATCCTGTTTGCTGGGTATCACCAGTGGAGACTGCAGAACCACAAATATTGCAGAACAGCCAATGTTGCTGACTGATCGTTCCTCTGGAAGCTTCGTCTCAAAGGGACACCTGGCCATATGAGGTGTTAGTCGGACCCTACTGGAAGGTGCTTCCCAGTTAGGCTACTCAGGGGTCAGGGACCCACTTGAGGAGGCAGTGTGTCAATTCTCAGATCTCACACTCCATGCTGGGAGAACCACTCCTCTCTTCAGAGCTGTCTGACAAGGACGTTTAAGTCTGCAGAAGTTTCTGCTTTCTTTTGTTCAGCTATGTGCTGTCCCCAGAGGTGGAGTCTGCAGAGACAGGCAGGCTTCCTTGAGCTGCGGTGGGCTTCACACAGTTGGAGATTTCCAGCTGCTTTATTTACTTCCTCAAGCCTCAGCAATGGTGGGCGCCCCTCCCCCAGCCTCGCTGCCACCTTGCAGTTCTATCCCAGACTGTTGTGCTAGCAGTGAGCAAGGCTCCATGGGTGTGGGACCCTCTGAGCCAGGCACGGGATATAATCTCCTGGTGTGTCATTTGCTAAGACAGTTGGAAAAGTGCAGTATTAGAGTGGGTGTGACCTGATTTTCCAGGTGCCATCTGTCACAGTTTCCCTTGACTTTGAAAGGGAATTCCCCGACCCCTTGTGGTTCCCGGGTGAGGTGATGCTTTGCCTTGCTTTGGCTCATGGTCCATGGGCTGCACCCACTGTCCAACAAGCCCCAGTGAGATGAACCCGATACCTCAGTTGGAAATACAGAAATCATCCATCTTCTGCATCACTCATGCTGGGAGCTACAGACTATAGCTGTTCCTATTCAGCCATCTTGGAACCTCCCCTCTCCAATTTCTATTAAAACAGATAATGACCTAGTCTATACTAGCCAAGTTCTAGCTATATTTTTCTCTGTATGGAACATTTAATATATCACTGACATCCCATATAATTCTCAAGGAAATGCCATTGTAGAATAAATTAATTTCTCCCTAAAACGACAATTGCTAAAACAAAAAGGGGGATACAGGGACTATGGGACATCCCATATGCAATTGAATCTAACATTATTGACTTAACAACTTTTTAGCCTGTCTAAAGGCCAGATTGTATCAGCAGCTGAACAGCATCTACAGAAACCAGCTGCAAAGACAGAAACAGAACAACTGGTTTGGTGGAGAGATCCAATTAGAAAAAGTTCGGAAACAGGTAAAATAATAACTTAGGGGAGAGATTATGCTCGTGTTTCTCCAGGCCAAAACCAGCAGCTGATTTAGATACCATCAGGACACCTGAAACTTTATCATTAGCCAGATGCTGAGGAAGAGATTCCAGGAGGATCCCGAGGATTCCCCCAGTTGCAGTCATGTCGAGACTGATACTGACGAGAACCCCAACTGTCACAAGCAACACTTGTCAAACACAGCCACTTACCTGGGGACAGATCAGGAAGCTCTCACAGATGGCAGAAGAAAACCTGAGAAAAGTGGGACAACCAGTCACAATGAGTAATTTAATGATAGCTTGGATAGTGGTGATCACCGTTGCCATGAGTATTCCTTCAACAATGGCTGACACAGAGACCAATTATACTTATTGGGCATATTTATCAATCTTGGCTGGCAATAATGCCTGGATGTAATCGCTCTATGACACAGTTACACATGCTTTCTATCTCAGTATTTACCATAATAATTCTGCTCCTATGATTAAGGCATACTGCCCTCAGAAACCTATTTTTAAAGAGAATTGAACCTGGCTAGAAATAATGAATATACTTGTTTGGGAAGATTGCATTGCAGAACAGGCAGAGTTGCTGCACAATGATTCCTGTGGAATCGTTATTAATTGGTTCCCTAAGGGGATGTTTGGCTTGAATTGTACCTCTCAGTCTACGTGCCACAGCCACACTGTGTTCAGCTGGTCTGAACAAAATGGTCAGATCATAGAAATGGTAAGAAATATGACAAGAGTTCCTATTATCTGGAAACATGGCGGTATAGTAGCACTTCATCCTCAAATGATATGGCCCACTGTAGGAGCTAAACATAAGGATTTGTGGAAACTATTAATGGCTCTTAATAAGATCAAAATTTGGGAAAGGATAAAAAAGCATCTATAAGGATACTCTACAAACTTGTCTTTGGATATTGCAAAATTAAAAGAACAAATATTTTAAGTGTCCCAGGCACACCTGACTTGAATTCCAGGAACTGGGGTGCTTGAAGGAGTTGCAGACAGATCAACAGCTGTTAACCCAATAAAATGGATAAAAATGCTTGGAGGCTCTGTGATTTAAATGATGATTGTGCTTTTAATCTGTATTGTATAGTCTGCAGATATGGATCCCGACACCTATGAGAATTAGCTCACTGTGATAAAGCTGCCTTTGCTTTCATCATCTTGCAAAAACAAAAAGGGGGAACATGTTGGGAACAGGCACCCATATCGGCCATAAACTGGCCTCAAAACTGGCTGTAAATAAAATCTCTGCAGCACTGTGACATGTTCGTGATGGCCATGATGCCCACACTAAAGGTTGTGGGTTTACCAGAATGAGGGCAAGGAACAACTGGCCCACCCAGGGCAGAAAACTGCTTAAGGCTTTCCTAAGCCACAAACAATAGCATGAGCGATCAGTACCTTAAGGACATGTTCCTGCTGCAGATAACTAGTCAAAGCGCATGCCTTTGTTTCCTGTTTTAGTTAATCTGTAGTCTATGGAAACAATGCTTATCACTGGCTTGCTGTCAATCAATACATGGGTAAAACTCTGTTCATGGCTCTCAGCTCTGAAGGCTGTCAGACCCCTGATTTCCCACTCCACACTCTATATTTCCATGTGTGTGTCTTTAATTCCTCTAGCACCACTGGGTTAGGGTCTCCATGACTGAGCTGGTCTCAGTACTCTCGAATCAGTGGTGATATCCTCTATATCATTTTTTATTGTGTCTATTTGACTCTTCTCTCTTTTCTTCTTTATTCTTCTGGCTGGTGGTCTATCTATTTTGTTAATCTTTTCAAAAAGCCAGCTCCTGGATTCATTAATTTTTTTTTGAAGGGTTTTCTACATCTCTGTCTCCTTCAGTCCTGCTCTAATCTCAGTTATTTCTTGTCTTCTGATAGCTTTTGAATTTGTTTCATGCAATATGTTTTCAAGAGTCAGAGTTAGAAATGTCTTATTTGACATCTGCAAACATTCTATTGCATAAACCTCCAGTTTTATTGCCCAACCAACTGCAAAGGAGGCTGGGAAGTGTGGTCTTCCTATTGGCTCAGGAAAAGGGACACCGAGTGAGCTTTGGTCAATATATGAAATTGTCTCTGCTCTGTATACCTTTCTTTTCACAACAGAACACATCTCCTCAGGAGAGATGGTCCAAAGATAAGGCCAGTCACTTCATCCTGCTCAAAGTCCCGGATCTCCTGGTAATTTACAAGTTTATATTAGTTCACATTGATTACTCTCTGCTATGAACTAAAGAGACAAAATAATTGTAGAGCCACTTTATAATTTCATTTCAAAGGGGGAAGCATGCAGGCTTAGAGCTGCCACTGGTTTTTAACACTTCTGAAATCCTGATGGATATACATTTTGCAGACCCTTCCTTCCTTTAAGGGTGGGAGTAGTACCTTAACTAGACTTTGTGTGCTATGTTTGGATAATGTGTCTTTCTGGAGATTTGGCTGTCCTCATCTGATAGAGTTTTTGAGCAGATGAGTTATGTCATTGGAGCTGTACTTTGGGAAGTTCATGTTGCCTGCAGTTTGCTTTGTGCATTTGGGCCAGAGAAACAAGTTAGGAGGTTATTACAAAAGTTCAAAGGATAAATAATTATCCTCTGAGCCAGCATGGGGGGCAGTCAGAAGTGACGAATATGAGAGGCATATTGGAGGAAGGTTAGGAGGGAGATAAAAGGAGCTCTGACTCTAAGGCCTTACTCCTGGGTCACAAGAATGGTGGGTGAGATAGGTCAAGAGCAGGTGCTGACTTTGGGGGAAGATGAGTTTGGTTTAGCCATTATTTTGTACCTTACTCATTCATACAGAGGAAATAAACTCATGCTCTAACTTCATTAATGGATAGGAGATTCCTGGTTATAAATTTTCCTAAAAACATTTTTTTTCAGATTTGAGAAAGTTAAGTAAATGCATATTATATATGGCAATCATTCAAATATTCATTCAGCATTATGAGTTACTAACACTATGCTTGGTGTCAGTCCGGTCATACTCTTATTAAAAGACTTCCTTGTCACCAGACATACTTGAGCTCCTTTAATGACAGGGAGCTCTCTGGTTTATTCTGGAGTTCCATCTATTATTGGAGAGTTCTAGTTGTCAATAAACTCAACTTTATATTGAGCTGAAAGTCCTTTCCCTGAAACTTCTACTCACAGTATCTGGTTTTTGCCTCCAGAACTATACAGGACAGTCCAACATTTCCTTTTATTATTTTTATTTTTTTGAGACAGGATTTTGTTCTGTAACCCAGGCTGGAGTGCAGTTACGTGATCATATCTCATGGCAGCCTTGAACTCCTGCACTCAAGCAGTCCTCCTGCTTCAGCCTCCCAAGTAGCTAGGACTACAGTTGCATGTTAATTTTTAATTTTTATTTTTTGTAGAGACAGGGTCTTATCATGTTGTCTAGGCTGGTTTCTTACCTCCTGGCTTAAAGCAATCCTCCTGCCTCTGCTTTCCAGTGTTGGTATTACAGGTGTAAGCCAGTACACATGGCTGGGGCAGTATTTGAGTCTAGAAGGCAGAAATTGGGCCCCATTGTCTTCTTTCTTTGAGCTACACAACTCTTTTTTTTCCAGCCATTGCTTTTATGTGACTTAATTGGTAGGAAACTTCACAGGCCATGTCTTGAGGCCTTGAAGGAGAAAAGCCTTCAGGGCTCATCCTTGCTGCCTAGGAGGTCATTGCACTGCAGGTCCTGATGGTGGCAGGAGGTGCACATGCTTTGACCAGGCCTGTAGGTCTATGCTCTGATCTTCTGCTCAGCAGTATCTGATGAGTGGATTCTCAGCTTTCTGAGACTTTTAGTTGCAAACTTTACCTTAGAAGTGTGTTCTGAATTGAAAAAGAGATTTATCACTCATAAAATATTTCTGTTTCCTCCCTTGCATGTAGTACGATTGGTGAATGCCTGCAGCAGGTACTGCTAGTAGCCTGTGCAATAGCTGTTTCTTCCCTTCTTCTTCCTAAGAGAGTCCTGCTTTTTCTCAGGCATCCATCCCACTTTCACATGTCCATGTCCTTCAGGAAGCCATCAGCATTTCTAGCCCTTAGAGTGGCTTCTTGTTAGTCTTTGAAAGTTTTGAGAATCTCAGTCCTTTTGCCAGTGGCTGCTTTAGGTATGGTGTTGAAAACCAGGTCTTGTTAGTAAGATGCAAGAAGAGATTTCCAGGGGGTGGGGAGGCTTCTGGGAGATGCTTCTTCACTCCTAAGTATGAGACACCTGGAAAGATGATAGCTTTCTGCCTGTGGACTTTACTGTGTATGGATGTGGAGCCCAGAATGCTCATAGCCATCTGCCTACAAGTTGGAGGACGAAGCAAACACATGGGGAAGAACAAAGCCAAGTGAATCACAGAAATCAGTGTATTAGATTTCTGAACTGTTAATTTTTTTATAACTTGTCACATATCATTGTCATCTTTGGTAATTTTAGTTAGAGTTTTCAGTTACCAGTGGCTGAAGGTGAAACAACCTCATTGTCTAGGGTGCCACTTGAAGTTCTTTGTCTCATGGGGGGGGAGAGCAAGGATGCAGAAACACCAAGGGTGAGTTTAGAGCAGAAGTTTAATAAGTGAAAGAAGAGAGAGAGCTCCACTGTGGAGAGGGGACCCGGAATAGGATTGCTGTTTTTACAGTTGAATGCAAAGACTTTTATAGGAAACCAATGAAAGGCTGACATCTTATTTGCATATGTGCAAATTTCTGGTAGTTCCACCCGATCCTCCTTATGTGCATGTGGGTCCCTAGCTTGAGTTATTCCATATTGCTTTGTTCCTCTTACTGTGCATGTGTCAGGATGGAATTTTCCATTGTGGGCGTGTCTGGGCAAGTCACCTGTGTAACCTTTCTTATCTGCGCAGCAAGCCCCCTGTACAAATTCCCCTGTCTCTTCCTGTAGGCTGTTCTTTTGTTTGAAATGATTCAACCGAGGACCCACCCTCACTGCCTGCCTGACTGGGCTTTTTCCTTTCTCCTTTCCCAAAGGCATCCTAACTGATGTAGTAACTCTTTTAAAATGAGGCATTTGGAAAAGAACAAAGTGCCAGAAAAATGGAAATATCACCACTGATATTTCCTATATTATCCTTCTGGAAATGAGAATGCACTTTAAGATTCCTTTATTTATTTTATGTTTTGTAACTCCATCATTTATTTGGCATTTATTGATCTTGTGGACAACTAAGATCTCCAAGTTTTTTCCTCCGATAAATTCCATTTTATGTGTAAAGAAGATTCTGATTCCTGAAAACTCTTTTTCTTTATGCTATAAAGCCAGGGAAATGACTGGGAGTAACCACATTTCTGACTGATCAGAAAATCTGGAAGAGAACGTAATTTATGGCATTCTGCGTACAAGTACATCAGTGGAGACAGGGATCATGGATTACTTATGAAAATTCCCCCAGCTGGAAATGCCAGTGTGGAGATGGCCCCGTGGCAACCTCAAGTGCTTCTAGACATGGGAGCTCTGTGCCTTGCTGACTATGAGCTTGTCAGGGAACTGCAACCCTTCCTCCTCACCCCGGTCCCTGTCCTGATTAGCCCAATGCCTATCCTGGACAGATGCCTGCTGTCCTACTCTGCCTAGGAACCACCTCTGCTTACACACCTGAACACACTAGACTGTGAGCATTTCTTCCCAATAAACACTGTCAATCTGAGCTAACTGTAGGCAAGTGTCCTTTCCTGCTTCCTAGCTTCCCCTCTGAAATGAGCTCAGGCTCAACCAGACTTAGAATAGAACTCCGTTTCCTGAACTGGTTTCTCCTCGCAGGCAGGTGTCCTGGTGCTCTGACTCAAGGCGGCCAAATGCATTTGCTTGTGTATGAAGTCAGTGAAAGGGGTGACAAAAAAATCATTGACATCTTCCCTGTCTTAATAATAAGCTGTCAGCTGCTGAAGGCAAAAACTTCAAATCCCTCCATCCCCTTCCCTCTTTCAGACCAGGAATTGGGCTTTGATGATTTTGCACAAAAATGCAAATTATCACTTATTTGGATGCTTGCTATTACGTAACCCCAGATGGCAGTGAGTGCCCTGAAAGAATCTTTCTGCAGAATTTTTCAGCTAAAGTAGTGAAGAAATCCAAGAGCCCCCTGGCTCACAGACAATTCTTGTAAATATATCAGTCACCTCTTCTGCTTCAGAGACTGTGTTCCTTCTGTGAGGGTCAAGAAGGGCTTGCAATGGAAGAAATGCTGGCAGGCATACTGGATACACTCCTGTGACTGGGCTATCCTTGCTGTGGCATCATTGTGCACATGGTAGCAGTGGCTTGATCAGACAGACTTAGAAAGTTGCTTAGTGGAGTAGCTATAGATGGCTGTTCCAGTGGCTCTCAGGATTTCTTTTTGACAGTGTTCACAGTGAACATCATGGCCAGTAGGCAGCCAAGAAGCTGAGGGAGATGTGAGTCCTTCTGGGAGCTATAGAATAAATGACATAATGATGAAGTATTTTGTAGGGAGGAAGAACACATCACTGCTTACTGTTATTGTAAAGAGTGGAGTGTGTAGAAGTCACTAGTTCTATATCTTTGACATTGTGAAAACTAATTTTCAGTATGGTTTATCAGGAGGATCCCTTGGGTTTAGGTAGCAGCTTTCTTCTAAAAGAGTCAAAGCTCTTTTCCATGTACTATCCCCCATATTACTTTAAATTTCTGTCAGGTGTCCAGAGCGTCAAGTTTACTACCTGCTTGTTGGAAGCGATGGAGGAATTGGAACACAACAATGTCCATAATCAACTGCTTCCTCCATTGAGATTTTGAGAAAAATAAATATAACACACAAGGAGACAATGGTCTATGAGTAGGAGGGAAAGTTCTACCTTCTTGTTTGCTATAGCTTTGGGCCCAAGTGCCAACTGCTGAGAAGCTAAGCAGGACCTCCTGAAGCTCATCTTTCCAGAGCTTCTGCGCATCTTCTGTTTTTGAAGTTCACTCCGAAATCTTCAACCTTTTACCATCAGGAAAGGACCATCCGACACACACGTGGCCTGTGCTGCAGAAGGAACCCATGCTATGTGAATCCAGCGGAACTGGTAGAGACGGCTTGATAACCTTGGCTTTTCTCTGCAGGGCCATGCGAAGGTACTGCATGGGAAGACTAAGCATGTGCTGGGATAAAGAGAGAAAAAGTCAGCTTTTTTGAATATTTCTAGAAAAATTTGGAAACATACTTCTAATATAAGCTTACTGAAAGGGCATACCACAAGAATATTTCACGTCAAAGCCTTTTGTAAAGCGTGTGCCCACCCCATTGCTAAACCTAGCAACAAAGTGAAATAGGGCAAGGTTGAAAAACAACTCCCGAACTAACTTAGGCAAACAATTCCAGGAATCTAGAAAGCAGAACAGACCGGGTGAGCAGACCAGGAAAACAAGCCCCTGATAAACGTCATCAGTGTTTCAAAATGTCACCGAAATACCAGAAATGGCGGGAACCGATCATAATCAGCCAAATCCCCTTGTTCAAATGTCAGCCAATCCTAAGTCTGATGTGTACAAAATCCCCTATGACTCTGTACCTGTTTACCCCTGACTATAAAAACGCTGTCTGGAGCCCAGTTAAGGAACTTTCCCGCTCGTCTCATGACTAGTGAGGAAGTTCCAGGTTCGAACCTGTAATAAAGATCCTTGCCGCTTGGCTTTGACTCCGGACTCTGGTGGTCTTCTCTGGGGAATAAGCGGTCTGGGCATAACAATACAATAAGTTTTGTTTCATTTTAAAACTATATATATTTATTTAGTAGTTTTTGTAAAAGGGAATTAAATAATATTATTAGTGCATAGGCCTTTACTTGGTTTAGCCAAGATCTCCATCTTCTGGAGAGAAGACATCTAAAAGGAAGTACTGATTGCAGGACTAATTTGGTCAGGACAACTTGCCACTCTGGATTCATGGGTGGAAGAGACAGGGGAGAGATCTATGTCTATGTCTGGGAACTGATCTTTTTAATGCAAAATGACCCCCATTTACTGGTAAACATGGCCCACCCAGTGTTCTCATCTCTGACAAATCCACATCAACTCATTGGGGATGATTAGGAACTAGGTGGGGAGATATAAAGGACATTGGGAGGATAACAGAGATACACCTTGGATTACTTTCCTTATGGCAAACCTTAATATGCATCAGAATCATTTGGAGAACTTGTTAAAACACAGATTACTTGGCCCTATCCACAAAATTTTAGATTCTGTAAATTTGGGTTTGGGATTTTTTTAAGTCAGATATCATTTTTTAACCCTGAGCACAAATGTAGGATTTGCCTTCCTGTCTTTAGGATTTACTTTCCTGTCCAGAGCAATGAAGCTGAGTACCAGAGGTGGCTGGAAGCTGAAGGCTGCCTTCTTGTGCTATAGTGAGTCAGAGAGAGGCCAAAGTTTTATTTGTTTATTAAGCTTGAGAATAATTAGTTTTGTCTTGATTTTGGTTTTTAGGGTGACGATGTCAGGTTAATTTAGTTAACAGAGTAATTTCATATGATGACAACAGTACATATAGAACACCTCCTATTTCTTATTTTAGTAATTTGTTTTCTTATTTATGCATTTTTATGGAAATTATACCCAAAAAAGTACTATATTCTTATGATACATTTCAAGACTTAGATACTTTAATAATTATTATGCAGAGGTAGATTTCATCGAATAGCTGCACAGTATGTTATATAACAAACAATTATTAAAATTTCTTTTAGCATCTCTGTTTGATTGTGTAATTGCCAGTGTTTTCTAGGTGTTTGGCACTGTTTGTGATGATTACACATTCATCTTTGGTCACTTGCCAGAATCGTACTGACTTCTTGTGGGTGTCTCGTTGTGTAAGTAACGGAAAGTTTAATCAAGGTGGAAACAAATCTGGGTTATTTATTTTTCAGCTGCACTCACGTACCAGGGAAATTTGACCCAGACTGTCACCTTTACATAATAACAATTACTGGGGCCTTGTACCATAGAATAAGTTTTCTGGATGCCAACAGATAAGAGTTAGATAAACGGGCACATCCCTTCCCGCTGCATCGTCACTGGTGTTTACTACAGGATTTCAGGTTGGAGATACAGCAAATGCACAGAGTTGTCTGTGTAGGGAGGGGAGAAGAGCTGCATGAGTGGAGAATGCTGATCTCTGGGTTCCTCTGTGAAGGGATCATAGAGTACAAGGTGGCAAGGTGCTGTACAAACTCAATCCACCATGCCTTCCACTCCTCCTGTTCCCTTGATCCCTTCTTTTCTCTAAATTGGCACGGGCCCTGATTTTACCAACCTGAGCATTCAAGATAATGATCTTCCAGGGGCACAGTGAATGCCTTTATTCCCTCTAGAGCAGCAGTCTTATGTTGACAGCAGATCCTCACAGTTGGTGACAGGAGTCTATTTTATCCGATGACTTATGGGCCAGGAACTGGCATAGGTGCTGGTGCTGTGGCAAGCAGCATGGCAGTCACTTGCAAATTGCCCATCCACACAGTCTCATCGTTCAGGATCACAGATCAATCCTGCCTTTGACATTTAGATGACAGCGATCACCTTGCAGCTAGAGCACAGCATGAGTCTCATTGAAAAAGTGACTAATTTGCAGTTCCTTCACATCATCTTTTGTCTAGTTAGTGTGATATTTGTTTCTCTGAAAGATAATTTAAGACAGGGAAAACTTGGAAAAAATATTAATTCCTAAGTAGAAAGGTACTATGTGCTCATTATAAAAATCCAAATATCCCAGACATTTATAATGGAGAAGAATAAATTTCTTTCTAATATCCCATTCCCACCTCACCAACAGAGATCTCAGTTGTTACCAGTTTGGCAAAGGGATCTTCACATTTGGTTTTCTCTACTAAACCAATAAACTCCGCTTCGTATATACATATAGTCTCTCAAAGTGTGGTATGTGAAATGCTAATGGTAGGTGGTAGAGAGATGAACATATTTCGTCTTGTTATTCTGCATTTATTTAAAAAAATGCCCATCTTGAATGCAAGACTTCATGAGTATTATTACTTTTCTGTTACAATAAATTCATTAATGTAAAAAACACTGGTTGATGTTACAAAAAATTAATGGCACAAATGATACAGAATATAGCAAGAATTGAGAAGTTAGTACTCTAATGCCCATAGCTGAAAAATTTTATATGAATATTTATCTTTGTTATTTTATTTATTTATTTATTTATTTATTTATTTATTTTTGAGATGGAGTTGTGCTCTGTTGCTTAGGCTGGAGCAATAGCGTGATCTTGGCTCACTGCAAGCTCTGCCTCCCGGGTTCAAGTGATTCTCCTGCCTTAGCCTCCCAAGTAGTTGGGATTACAGGTGTCCACTACCATGCCCGGCTAATTTTTTGTATTTTTTTTAGAGACGAGGTTTCACCATGTTGGCCATGCTGGTTTTGAACTCCTGACCTCAAGTGATCCGCCTGCCTCGGCCTCCCAGTGCTAGGATTACAGGTTTGAGCCACTGCACCTGGCCTGTGGAGAGTCTTTTATGCCATCAAAGAGTCTGGAATTTTTCCTGCAGTGATGGGGAGCTATTGGAGGTACTGAGCAGGGGAGTAATGTGGGAAATATTGGGATTTGAGGGGAACGCTTCTGACTTCAGGTGGAAAATGGAGTGCTATCAGGATGTAGCAGGGCTGGTGTGATGGTTAATACTGAGTGTCACCTGGATTAGATTGAAGATTGTAAAGTATTGTTCCTGGTGTGTCTGTGAGAGTGTTGCCAAAGAAGATTCACATTTGAGTCAGTGGATTGGGAAAGGCACCCCCACCCTTAATCCAGGTGGGAACAATCTAATCAGCTGCCAACACGGTCAGAATAAAAGCAGGCAAGAGTGCGTGGAAAGACTAGACTGGCTAAGGCTTCTGCCTTCCATCTTTCTCCTGTGCTGGATGGTTCCTGCCCTTGAGCATCAGACTCCAAGTTCTTCAGCTTTTGGACACTTGGGCTTACACCGGTGATTTGTGAGGGGCTCTCACGCCTTTGGCCACAGACTGAAGGCTGCCCTATCAGCTTCCCTACTTTGAGGTTTTGGGACTCGGACCGGCTTCCTGGTTCCTCTGCTTGCAGATGGCCTGTTGTGGGACTTCGCCTTGCGATCGTGTGAGTCAATTCTCCTAATAAACTCCCCTTCATATATACATCTATCCTTTTAGTTCTGTCCCTCTAGAGAATTCTCACTAATACGGATGAGAAGTGGTGATTTGGCAGTGAGGAAGGGAGCAGAGCCCAGAGTCTTCATCTGGCCGGTTCGATAATGACATTGAGCTATTTGGGGAAGTAGGAAAGTGAGCATTTGAGGGGAAAGGCAAGAAGGTGTGCTTTATGGGTTGAGTGTTAGGTGTCTATGGGAAGCCCAGGTAGAGAGATCCAACAGTTGGCTGTGTATACCAGACTCTCACACTCAAGGATTCATCCAGTGATTATTGAATGCTGTGTGCCCTGCATCTTAGATTAAGCAAGGTGCTTCCAAATCCCTCGGTCACATATTTATAGACAATTCCTTGGCTACTTTTAACCATTTCTCTGGTGGCTAACATACCCTTTACATTTTTCCTTTTCCCAGATTTTATCAACCTTATATGTTTACCTTACATGTTCAGTCCAAGAAGTGACCACATGTAGTTACAGAAGAGTAAACTTATTTACTAAACTACATACTTTTATTTCAGAAGTTTATACTTCCATTGGTTTGTTTCAGATAAACCCCCTGGAAAAGGGTCTCACTCTGTTGCCCAGGCTGGAGGCTGTGGCTCACTGCAACTTCCATCTCCTGGGTTCAAGTGATTCTTCTGCCTCAGCCTGCCGAGTAGCTGGGATTACAGGCATGTGCTGGCTAACTTCTGTATTTTTAGTATAGATGGGGTTTTCACCATGTTGGCCAGGCTGGTCTCAAACTTCGGATCTCAAGTGATCTGCCCGCCTTGGCCTCCCAAAATGCTGGGATTACAGGTATGAGCTATTGTGCCCAGCCAGATTTTTCATTTAGAAGTTTTCACCCTTGAGAATTATAAACTAGGCCACAGATGTGCAGAGTTTATCTGTGTTAAGAAGGGTTATCAAAACCAGACATCTACCTAAAAACCTAAGGAAATTTCATGTATTATTTTTATTATAAACAGTAATATTAATGATGACAAAACCTACCATTCATCAATTATCTATTACATACTTGGTCTTCAGGGAAATTATATTTGATTTACACCCATACATTGTCTAACTCATGTAATAACCCTGTAGGGTATACATGGTTTTTTGCATTTTGTGGAGGAAACATTTCCCCCTCATGGCTCTCCAGAAGCTCCTTCATGGGATTTTTTGTGAGCTCCTTTTCCTCTGGACATTTCTTAAATACTAATGTTTTCCTCTTTTCTCTCTGCATACACCCTCCTTTGAGCAATTTTATCTGCCACATGCCTTCACTCACCAGTTATATGCTAATGATTCTCATATCTGTGTGCTCTTCCCACATGTATGTTCTGACCTCCAGACAAGTTAGCCCAGTGCCCATTGGTTTCCTGCATTTGGTTGTGCCATTGGCATCTCCAACTTAACACATCCAAAATTGAGCTCATTGTCCAAAATAGACACAGCCTTCAGGAATGCCTCTTTTAGGGACAACACTACTGCACGAGCCAGACACCTGGCGTCCTTCTTCCCTTCTACTTTGTAACTCCTCTCTTTCAACTTGTCTCCAGGTTCTTCAGTCCTAGTTCCCAACTCTCTCTCATATACATCCTCTCCTCTGCGTCCCTACTGCAGAGCCTTAGTTCAGATCCTTAACCTTTGTAACCTCATTTATAGTAACAACCTCCCAAATGACTTCCTTTTCCCGAATCTCTTTTCTCCTCCAATTTCTTCTCTATACGCCTGTGAAGCTGAGCCTTTTAAATACAAAACTCTGACTCTGTCTTTTCTTTTCTGCTCAATAGCTATCCACAGTTTTCACAATTTCTTCCAGACACATTAGGATAACAAGTAAGGTCTTGTTTCCACCTCATTTTCTGCCAGACCCTTTCCTACTCTTCATTTTTCAACCACACTGGACTTCTTGCATTTCTCTATCCTGCTGTGCTGTCTCATCCTTGGAGTCTCTGTACCTTTTCTGCCCATGCCTGGAACATTCTTCTACCCCCGGGTTGCTGTCCAGTGCCTACTCCTCTTCTCATGCTCAGCCCAGGCAGGTTGGTGGCTGGCAAGTGTTCCTCTTTGTGTTCCATGAAGTGCTCTTTGTGCTTTCAGAGCTCCCTCTGCTTTTCACCATCAAGGCACCCATTGTGCCCTCTTGAAATGATCACCTGTCCTGCCTGCCCCAAAAGCAGGGAGGGAGCACATCTTGCTTATCTTTCTGGACCAGCATCCATTTGACTTCCTGGCATATAGCAGGTGCTCAATAATTACTGAATAAATGTATTAATGAAAGAATGAGAGAATCCAATAGCTCAGTTTAAAACCAGATTGTCTTGACTCTGAAGTTCATATCCTTTCTATTTCCTGCATGGTTTATTTGGAATCTTCTGCTTTATAGTCTTGGTCTGGACATAATAGCAGCAGGGGATGGGGAGAGATGGAAATGCTGTTACTGTGTGGTGTGTGGTGTTGCATTTCAGAGTGTAGCAAGACACTCTTGACCCAGTGTTAGATGATGTTGCTTTCCACTTGGCAAAGGAGAACTGCATAGAGCCTTAAACTCAGAACTGGACATAGCCCTAAACCCAGATGCAAATCTTTTACAGGCACCACGTCAGAATCTCACCTTTGGGCTTAGCAGTAGAATGAGTATAGAGTCATTTAATTATTTTCAGGTCAATTATAGAAGGACTTGGGATAAAAAAAATTAATGCCTTAAGCCCATTTCATAAAGTAAAAGAGAAAAATGTTTATTAGAAAATGAAAGTCATGTGAGCAGCTTGGGAGATGGACTAGAAATGAGAGTTGCAGCTGCATTTTGAACGAATTACAGCTAGAAATAGAAAGCAGAGGAGGAGCTGCTAACAGGCTATCACAGTAATCCAAGCATGAGTTCTCCAGAGCAGAGGACTCGTTTTTCAGAGAGAGAGAGTAGCTGTTTGAGACTTCAGTACACTGAGTGATGCTCAACTTAGTGATGTTCAGTTTCTGACTATGCTATGCTCTGATAGGAATTAGCACCAACCCATAATCATAAGGGTCCTTTTCTCATTCCATTCAGACCCTTCACCTCATCTTTTCTTGCTTTTTCTTTCTCCTCTCCTCCCAGCCAGACACACTTTGTATAGAGAGCTTCCAGGCACTGACATTTAATTATTTTCTCAGTCCATTGTTACTGCTTCTGCATTTTTGTAGCAGAGCTGGCTTAGACAGATTTATTCTTTTGTGGACAGTGAGCTGCTTTTTGGCATCCGTTGTTAAATTCATCTTTCTATCCTCTGTGCCTAGTCCAGTGTTAAATGGAGCTGAAGCAAAAGGTTAACCCAGAAAACTTAATTTAAAACAAAAGACTAAACTGACAAGTTAGAATGAAATGAGTAATTATTTCAGTCTGAGTATTGGAATTTTTGCACGCAGGCAAAGTCTAACAATTCTGTAGGTAGGTTCAAATGTGGTGAGACACAAATTGTATTATAAACAGTTTGGAGTTGTTGAAGGTGTTGTATAAATTAATACCCCAGAATATAGGGAAATCAATGAGAGAAGAGATGTGATAAAACAAGTACATGACTAAATGCCAAATAAATTATTCAGACAATGGTTGCTTCAAATTCAGGGGTGAGGTAATTTTGGATTACATTTATAGTAAAGAATTTCAGCAGATTCAGGAAGAGTGGATAAGATTGGAGTAAGGAATAAAGGTTGGTGAGATTAGGAGTAAGAATAGATCTTTTATGCTTCTTTAGCTTTAATTTTGCCTAAGACCAAGAGAATAAGCAGGCCAAACAGTCTTTGAAAGGTTAAGAAAAAGTAGAGAAAATGCAGTAAAATTTGATAGACTTTCCTCTTTAACTTTCCAAAACAAAGAATTAGAGAGTGGAGCATTTTAAAAATGAAGAGTGACCAGGATATTTCAACCCAGTGCATCATGTAATTAATACTTTCCCAAGAGCCTATCCCTTTTTTCTCGTCTAATTGTTGGTTCTTTGTAATAGCTCAAGTTTATAAATACAGGTTATACTTTTTCTGTTTGACTCTGGCATATAGCAGGTGCTCAATTACTGGAAGAAGTAATTTCCTATTTTGTGCTGTATGTGCTTATTATTTATTATACTCATTATACCTTTTAAAAGTTTCTGGAAATAACTTAGTAGAGAAAGAAAATCAGTGCATTTTAAAAGCAGCAGATAGGTCACATTTATCAGCCTGGGTCCCCTTGAGAATCAGGTTGGAACCTGTAGGGTGCCCTTTCTGAGCCTTGAGATGCTGTTGTGGCTCAGCTTGTGTACTGTGGTGTGATGCAGAAGGACCCCAAGAAATAGTTCATTCCTCTTTTTTTAATCACTCAATATTCTTCTTTGGTGGCTCCTGTCAACCTTGGAGTAAAAAACACAAGTGTTTCTCAGTGATCCTTCAAAAGTTCATAAGTAATATGTGGAAGCCTAGCCCTTTCAAGAATGCTTAAAACTTAGAAACAAGTAAGCAGGGCCTCTGAGAATTAAGAAAAGCTGCTGTCCAAAGCCTGTAGACTTGAATTCTAGAAATGGACTGTAGCAGCTTTAGGCCCACTTGCTCTAACCCAGGGGTCTCCACCCTCCGGGCCATGGACCAGTACTGGTCCGTGGTCTGCTAGGAACCAGGCCAGATAGCAGGAGGCGAGTGGTGGGTGGGTGTGCAAAGCTTCATCTGTATTTACAGCTGCTCCCCATTGCTCACATTACTACCTGAGCTCTGTCTCCTGTCAAATCAGCAGCAGCATTAGATTCTCATAGGAGCATGAACCCTATTGTAAACTGCACATGTGAGGGATCTAGGTTGCATATTCCTTATGAGAATCTAATGCCTGATGATCTGTCCCCAGATGGCGCTGTCTAGTTACAGGGAAACAGGCTCAAGGCTCCCACTGATTCTACATGTCGGTGAGTTGCGTAATTACTTCATTGTATATTACAATGTAATAATAATAGAAATAAAGTTCACAATAAATGTAATGCACTTGAATCATCCCAAAACCATCCCTTTGGAACCCTCTCCTTCTAGTGACTCCAAATACTATGTGACAATACTCTCAATTTTCCAGCTTCAATTTATTTTTCCTTCCTTCCTTCCTTCCTTCCTTCCTTCCTTCCTTCCTTCCTTCCTTCCTTCCTTCCTTCCTTCCTTCCTCCTTTCCCTCTCTCCCTTCTTTCTTCCTCCTCTCCTCTCCTTTCCATCAGTCTCACTCTGTTCCCCAGGCTGGAGGGTAGCAGCGTGACCTTGGCTTACTGCACCCCCTACCTCCCAGGTTCAAGTGATTCTCCTGCCTCAGCCTCCCGAGTAGCTGGGACTACAGGTGCCCGCCACCATGTGTAGTTTTAGTAGAGGCAGGGTTTCACCATGTTGGTCGGGCTGGTCTCAAACTCCTGACCTCAAATGATCCACCCACCTTGGCCTCCCAAAATGCTGGGATTAGAGGCATGAGCCACCACGCCTAGCCCCAGCTTCAGTTCTTGCCTTTCTTTAGACTTGTATTTCCGTTTATTTCACTTTTCCAGTTAGAAAGATTTTACATTTTTAAATCTTAACTTTTGACTTGTGGTTTCAAAACCTACTTCTCCTTTAGTTCTCCTCATCTCTACTAATGTAACACCTCTGTTGCTGGAGCCATCTTTTATTCTTCTTCTTCTTTTTTTTTGGAAACGGACTCTTGCTCTGTCACCCAGGCTGGAGTGCAATGGTGCAATCTTGGCTCACTGCAGCTTCCACCTCCTGGGTTCAAGTGATTCTCCTGCCTCAGCCTCCTGAGTAGCTAGGATTATAAGCGCACTACCATGCCCGGCTAATTTTTGTATTTTTAGTAGAGACAAGATTTTACCATGTTGGTCAGGCTGGTCTCGAACTCCTGACCTCAGGTGATCTGCCCATCTCAGGTGATCTGCCCTCCTCAGCCTCTGAAAGTGCTGGGATTACAGGTATGAGCGACTGTGCCCAGTTGCTGTGCCTTTCTTCTTTTCCTTGTCCTCAAGCAACAAAAAATATTTTCATTCATGACTCAAACAAAATAATTTTTATATTTACATTTCTTTTCAATTTTTATCCTGTATGTTTCATTTTATAAATCACTCTGTCATAGTTTACGTATAATTTTTGTTTCACATTCTCTCCTTCTGGTTTAAAATGTGTGTGTGTATATATATAGATATATAGTATATAGAGGTCTATAAGTGTGTGTGTGTATATATATATATATATATAGCCTCATATGGCAATAAATATATATTATATATAATATATAAATATATTATAAATATAAATAAATAAATATGTATATAAATGTATTGCCTCATATGGCTAAAAATGCCAAGGGAAATGGCTACTCTAGGACTCCAGGCTGAGTCTCTCTCTTCATCTCCCTCCTATGCTTTTCTCCTGTTGAGTCCAGTCTTAGGCAGGGTCTTTCCATGTGCGGGTGGTCTCCAGGTGCTCCTGGTGTAATCCACCTAGCCAGGTGAGAAGCATCTTGCTTTTAGTTCCTTGTTGCATTGTGGGTTTTCTAGGTTCAATTACGTTTTTAAAACATATTGTTGATAAATGTTAGTGAGGTTCTACTGCTGATAGACTTGTTCAATTTTATTTTATTTAAAAAATGCCTTTGTAGTTAACTGAGTCAATTATAGATTGATAGCTTTGGAATATTCTTCTACTGGCCTATACCTCCTGTTGTTGCTGTCCAGAAGTCTTACTCAGTCTAATTGTCATTTCTTTGTGGGTAATTTGTCTTTTCTGTTTAGCTGCCTTTAGGATTTTTGCATTTGCTTTCTTGCATTTCCACTGCGATGAGGGATGAAGATGGAAAGGAGTGAGTCAGTAGGCATAAGCTCAGGTTAGATTGGGTAGCAAGGTCAAGGAGAAATCTTATCTAGAATAAGTCAGGCAGAAATCTTTGACTTTAAAGGTTCTTAAATGTTCTGAGCTGCTGGAATGAGCTAGTGGATGTGATTGAAGTAGAGGTTTAACTTGGCTAAGGACTAGTGATGAATTTTAAAAATCATGTTTGAGTGTCATTTTTGGGATATTACTAATAAATCACCATAGTGATATTACTTTTAATGGCTTTGCCTAAACTTGTGTTATTTACTTGACTCTAATTTGCATTATTTATGCAGGAAGTGAACTTTTTTTAATCCTTGGTATTCCTATGGACATGAGTGATTCATTAGCAGACTTTGATATTGAAGATATACCTGAGGTACTACTGAGCTATTTGTCCTAAAATCATTTTAATATTTTAGAAACTGAACTCCTAGAAACTCATCTCCTTTATCTCCCCCCTAAGCTGTAGGGTATCACCAGAGGATTCGTTTCTTAAATGCCTATTAAAATATTTTTCCTGAACTTCCATAATTTTTAATGGATCAAAAATCTTACCAAGTTCCCCTAATATCTAACTTTTTTTTTTTTTGCTGGATATAATCTTTTAAACTATCAGTAAAAATAATCATGTTCATGTCAGTCTTATATTAGCCCTTTATCTATTTAAAGAAAATTATTAAGTTTCCCTTGAGCTTTTTCTTTTCTAGGTTAAATATGCCCAATTTCTTTATAATTTTCTCATGGGAAATATTTCCTAATCATTTTCATTGTTTTTTTTTTTCCTGGACCCCGTCCACATTTTTGGTATTACACTTCAGTTGCTGAGCCAGAAAATGGGCAATTAATAAAAGCTTGACCGATGCTGAGTGGGAAGAGAGGCTGACATGATTTTTACACAGTTTATTATAGATCCTGTATTAACATGTAGGGCCTATTCCCCATGAAGAGTAATCTCATTCCAAGCAGCCAAAAATTTCATTTCTTTCTTCAGAGCCTTAAAAGCACCCCTACTAGATCAGCTCTGTGATGCAGCATTAAAGCAACTCTGTTGTCCAGGTTGGAGTACAGTGGCATAATCTCAGTTCACTGCAACCTCTGCCTTTTGGGTTCAAGTGATTCTCCTGCCTCAGCCTCCTGAGTAGCTGGGATTACAGGGGTGCGGCATCACGCCTGGCTAATTTTTTGTATTTTAGTAGAGACAGGGTTTCACCGTGTTGGCCAGGCTGGTCTCGAACTCCTGACTTAATGTGATCCGCCCACCTCGCCCTCCCAGAGTGCTGGGATTACAGGCGTGAGCCACTGCATCTGGCCACAGTGACTGTTTTTTTACAGGAAGGCTGAGAAGTTTTGCCGGTGAAAGTGAGCACCTTATTTTAGGTTGATTTCCTGGGTCATCCTTGAAGCACTGTATTGCTTTAACTGAATTTTTACCTATATCTGAGATGCTTGATTGTGTCTTTGTTGGCTTATTTGAGCTCCTGTTTATTCTGTCTTCATTTAGTCTGAAGTCAAAAAAAGAAAAGAGGTTATGGCCTCCTTTCTATGCCTGTTTGTTTAGGACTCCTATGATATTCCCTTAGTCACAGGAATGTACCAGGTCACTGGGTGCTTTGCATGGCACTTACATTATTTCTTTTCTTACCATCCTGAGCAACAGATCTGGAGAAAATTGGGTTCTCCTTGAATGTCAGGGTCTTGAAGGATTTGAAGGGTGGAAAACTCCATAGTACCCTCTCCTCAGAAAAAAGCTGTGAAATGGCTGGTAAATTCTGTTTTCTCTTTCCTTCTTTCTTCCTTTCTTTTTCTTTTTTTTTTTTTTGACTGAGTTTCGCCCTTGTTGGTAAGGCTGGAGTGCAGTGGTGCTATCACAGCTCACTGCAACCTCCATTTTCTAGGTTCAAGTGATTCTCCTGCTTCAGGCCTCCTGAGTAGCTGGGATTACAGGTGCCCGTCACCACGCCCAGCTAATTTTTTGTATTTTTAATAGAGATGGGGTTTCATCATGTTGGCTGGGTTGGTCTCAAACTCCTGACCTCAGGTAGTCTACCCATGTTGACCTTCTAAAGTGCAGGGATTACAGGCGTGAGCCACTGTGCCTGGCCTAATTCTGTTTTCTCTACATTCAGCCTGCTCTCCACAGAGGATTAGTCACTTCAGTTCCTGAAGGGCACTGAGATTCTGGCACCAGCACAATTTCATTAGCCCTAACTAACTAATGCATTCTCTATAATAATTACTTTAAAAAATAAAACCACATATTATTTTAGATAGTATGCAAACACTCCTCACTAGAGTTATTGGAAAAAATATTGACCCTACTAGCTCAAGTTCAAAACTGATAAATGCCTCTATAGCCAGCAAGGGCACAGTCTTCCCTCTCCTCTGAGGGTTAAATTCCTTGCTGTAAACTCTGCTCTGAGTTACTGCTGTTTTAGCATCTTTGTATTTCTGGAACTCCTCGTCTGACACTGCTGGTGAGATTATCTGCACACAGCTGGGAAAGAACATCTGCCTCATAATTTGAACGACTTTCTTTTTTTGATGAACTTAAGTTCCTCATTTCAGATAAGAGTGCTATTATTGATCTTTGGAATAATTCCTCTGTTAGCAGAAGCTCATTGTTGTTGAGGGAGGAATGAGGGGCAGCATGGATGCATTATGATAGGACTTATTTTCTTCACCTCTCTTTTTTTTAGAAAAAGACTATTTTTTTTAAGTTTAGGTTCACAGCAAAACTGAGCAGAAAGTTCGGAAAGCTCCTATATGCCCCTCTCCCTACACACGCACAGCCTCTCCATTACCAACTCCCCCACCAGAGTGGGACATTTGCTGACCCTCCAGTGACACGCCATCACCACTCAAAGTCCATAGTTTGGGTTAGGTTTCCTCTTATTGCACATTCTGTGGGTTTTGACAAATGTGTGATGACACATCATTGTACAGTCTCCCTCAGTATCCTTGGGAAATTGGTTCTAGGATTACTCACGGATACCAGAATCCAGGCATACTCAAGTCCCATAGTCGGCTGTGCAGAACCTTCAAATACAGAGAGTCTGCTCTTGTGGGTTTTGCATCCCACCAACACTATTGTTGATTCTTGTTTGGTTGCTGTGTTAGTCTGTTCTCATGCTGCTATGAAGAAATACCCGAGACTGGGTAATTTCTAAAGAAAAGAGATTTAATTGACTTAGTTCCACATAGCTGGGGAGGCCTCAGGAAACTCACAGTCGTATGGAAGGTGCCTCTTCGCAGGGTGGCAGCAGAGAGAACGAGTGCCAGCAGGGGAACTGCCAGACGCTTATAAAACCATCAGGCCCCGTGAGAACTCACCCACTATCACGAGAACAGCATGGAGGAAACCACCCGCATGATTCAGTGACCTCCACCTGGTCCCACACTTGACACGTGGCGATTATTACAATTCAAGGTGAGATTTGGGCGGGGACACGGAGCCGAACCGTATCAGTTGCAAGTGTGGGACCTGCTTAAAAAAGGGCTGACTCTATTTACTGAAAAACATCTGCAGATAAGAGGACCCACACAGTCCAAATCCGTGTTGTTCAAGAGTCAACTGCAGTATCGTATAGAATAGTTTCAGTGTCCTGAAAATCTTCTCTGCTTTATCAATCCATACCTCCCTCCCCTAACCCCTGGCAACTACTGATCTTTACGTTGTCATCTTGGTTCTGCCTTTTCCAAAATATCATATGTTTAGAATCATAAGTATGTAGCCAGATTGGCTTCTTTTAATTAGGTGTATGCATTTGAGTTTTCTCCTTGTCTTTTGATGACTTGAAAGCTCATTCTTATTTGTCTACTCGTCTCCCAAAGGATGTCTTGGTTGCTTTCAAGTTTTGGCAATTACGATCAAAGCTGCCGTAAACATCCGTGTGCAGGTTTTTGTATGAATGTAAGTTTTCAATTCATTTGGATAATTACCAAGGACTCTGACTGCTGAATCATTGTATTCCTTAAGTCTCATTTTCATCCATTACAGAGAGCAAGAACATATTGAGGACTTACTGTGTGTCAGAATTTTCAATAAATTATGTCATCTCATCCTCATGATTACCTTGCAAGGTACTTTATTCTTTTTACACTTGGAGAAAGTGATGTTTAGAAAAAAGTTAAGCAATTTGTTCAAGGAAACATTTGAACAAATTGAAGATTTAAACAGAGAAACCTCTAGTCCTAGAGAATTTTTATTCTCTCTGAAATAAGCTGGAGCTGGAAGGGACCTTACAGAGGTATGGCCTTGAGCAGGCACACTGCTAAATTTCTGGGGCCTAGGGCAAGAATATAAGTGGAGGCCCATGTACCAATTGTCTTAATATTTAGAAGTAACAAATCAGGCAGACAAATTGTAAATAAGGTGTTCTGTCCACCTACGATGACAAGACCAACTTCATACCAACTTGAAGGGCCAGATTTAATCTGGAATTCTCTGACTGCTTAAAGTTTAACACCAGAATGTGATGGCATGGGAGAAGCTGGCTGCAGTCCCCGCTACCCCTTCTCATCCCTTAGTCTTACATTACATGGGGCCTGCAGGTACACATGTATATTTACAAACCTCCGTATGCAAACCTTTCTATACTCTCTGCCAAAAGCTGTCCTTTGGTCACCCTTCAGACCTAGGGTGGACACAATGGAATGTAGACTTTTTTTGAGAGGATGCATGCAGGGAAGAGGTCTACACTGGCCCTGGAAGTAGGATTGTGGTCATTTGTATGGGAGATTTGAGGGTCCCAGGGGTCCAGAGCACGATTAGAAAGGATAAAAGCTTCAGGTAGACAGATTTCCTTGACTCTGTGGTCTCTCTAGCCTGCTGGAGGGGAAAGAAGGGAAGTTGTAGCTAAGCAGACACAGAATGGGGCCCAAGACAAGGTCTCTTTTGTCCAGGTCTAGGGATAGAACTGGATCCAGGTGTCCCAGTTCATAGATAAAAAAAATGGAGACCAGAGAGATGGTGAATGTCTCATTGCATGCCTCGTTAATGGCTGCACAAGGACATCCTGATTCTCTACACTTTTCATAAGGTTGGCTTTATGAGGCTGGGTTGTTCTATACATATGCATTAATATAACCCTATCCCAGGAATCCTTTTCACCAAAGAACTTAAAAACCTGCCCTGGGTATCATTTTTACTCAGTAACAATCAGGGACTCTTGAATAAACAAACACTATTCTCTGTTTTAGATGACATTACAAAGCAATCAATACCTCAGGAGATTTTTAAAGGCTAATTTGAAACTTTTGGAGACAATAATCACAGAACAGTTTCCAAATAATTTCCAAATTACTTCCTATAGGGGTCAGTTTATTGATGTACTTGTATGAGTCAACTGGCCCACCAAGAAACCACAATTAGAAATGTGATCAACATAAACTTAGTTGAAACAACTAGCAGATGTTTTCAATGATTTGCATATGAATTAGTCACCAGCTTTAGAAATCCAGCTTATTAAGGGTTCAGATTATTTTATACATTTTCCCATCTGTTGGCATGTGCTGAAGGAAACCTTCTATTTATTAAAAGGCCATGCCATACATGTCTTCCAGTATTCAGGTTTTTACTGTGCATAGGTAATTTCTGATATTATTATTTATTTTTATTTTTATTTTTCTCGTTATTCCATTTCTTGTAATTTTTAAAAAAATTTTTTTCTTTTTTTTATTATACTTAAGTTCTAGGGTACATGTGCACAACGTGCAGGTTTGTTACATATATATACTTGTGCCATGTTGGTGTGCTACACCCATCAACTCGTCAGCACCCATCAATTCATCATTTGTATCAGGTATAACTCCCAATGCCATCCCTCTCCCCTCCCCCCTCCCCATGATAGGCCCGGTGTGTGATGTTCCCCTTCCAGAGTCCAAGTGATCTCATTGTTCAAATCCCACCTATGAGTGAGAACATGTGGTGTTTGGTTTT
>NW_012119821.1:2181270-2181573 GCF_000951035.1 Colobus angolensis palliatus | reverse complement strand
TCCTAACTGAATACCCTTGATTTCTTTCTCTTGTCTGATTGCCCTAGCCAGAACTTCCAACACTATGTTGAATAGGAGTGGTGAGAGAGGGCATCTCTGTCTGGTGCCAGTTTTCAAAGGGAATGCTTCCAGTTTTTGCCCATTCAGTATGATATTGGCTGTGGGTTTGTCGTAAATAGCTCTTATGATTTTGAGATATGTTCCATCAATACTGAATTTATTGAGCGTTTTTAGCATGAAGGGCTGTTGAATTTTGTCAAAGGCCTTTTCTGCATCTGTTGAGATAACTGTGTGGTTTTTGTC
>NW_012119821.1:2162956-2178729 GCF_000951035.1 Colobus angolensis palliatus | reverse complement strand
GGGTTTTATTTCTCCTTCACTGATGAAACTTAGTTTGGCTGGATATGAAATTCTGGGTTGAAAATTCTTTTCTTTAAGAATGTTGAGTATTGGCCCCTACTCTCTTCTGGCTTGTAGATTTTCTGCTGAGAGGCCTGTTATTAGTCTGATGGGCTTCCCTTTGTGGGTAACCCAACCTCTCTCTTTGGTTGCCCTTAACAGTTTTTCCTTCATTTCAACTTTGGTGACAGTTATGTGTCTTGGAGTTGCTCTTCTTGAGGAGTATCTTTGTGGCATTCTCTGTATTTCCTGAATTTGAATGTTGGCCTGCCTTACTAGGTTGGGGAAGTTCTCCTGGATGATGTCCTGAAGAGTGTTTTCCAACTTGGTTCCATTTTCCCCCTCAGTTTCAGGCACCCCAATCAGACGTAGATTTGATCTTTTCACATAATCCCATATTTCTTGGAGGCTTTGTTCATTTCTTTTTCCTTTTTTTTCTCTAGACTTCTCTTCTCACTTCATTTCATTCATTTGATCTTCAATCATTGATACTCTTTCTTCCAGTTGATCGAGTTGGTTACTAAAGCTGGTTCATTTGTCACGTAGTTCTTGTGTCATGGTTTTTATCTTTGTTAGTTCGTTTATGGCCTTCTCTGCATTGTTTATTCTAGTTTTTCATTCTTCCATTCTTTTTTCAAGATTTTTAGTTTCTTTGCACTGGGTGTGTAGTTCCTCCTTTAGCTCTGAGTAGTTGGATCGGCTGAAGCCTTCTTCTCTCAACTCGTCAAAGTCATTCTCCATCCCGCTTTGATCCGTTGCTGGCGATGAGCTGCATTCCTTTGGAGGGGGAGATGTGCTCTGATTTTTTGAATTTCTTGAATTTCCAGCTTTTCTGCCCTGCTTTTTCCCCATCTTTGTGGTTTTGTCTGACCTTGGTCTTTGATGCTGGTAACATACTGATGGAGTTTTGGTGTGGGTGTCTTTTCTGTTTGTTAGTTTTCCTTTAAACAGTCAGGACCCTCAGCTGTAGATCTGTTGGAGATTGCTTGAGGTCCACTCCAGACCCTGTTTGCCTGGGTATCAACAGCGGAGGGTGCAGAAGATAGAATATTGCTGTACAGCGAGTGCTGCTGTCTGATTCTTGCTCTGGAAGCTTCATCTCGGGGTGTATCCCGCCGTGTGAGGTGTGAAGTGTCAGTCTGCACCTAGTGGGGAATGCCCCCCAGTTAGGCTACTCAGGATCAGGGACCCACTTGAGCAGGCAGACTTTTGGTTCTCAGATCTCAACCTCTGTCCTGGGAGATCCACTGCTCTCTTCAAATCTGTCAGACAGGGTCGTTAACATCTGCAGAGGTTTCTGCTGCTTTTTTTTTTATGCCCTGTCCCCAGAGGTGGAGTCTACAGAGACAGGTAGGCCTCCTTGAGCTGTGGTGGGCTCCACCCAGTTGGAGCTTCCGGGAGGCTTTGTTTACCTACTTAAGTCTCAGCAATGGCGGGTGCCCCTCCCCCAGCCTCGCTGCTGCCTTGCAGTTAAATCTCAGACTGCTGTGCTAACAATGAGGGAGGCTCCATGGGCGTGGGCCCTCCTGGCCAGGTGTGGGATATAACATCCTGGTGTGCCGTTTGCTAAGACCCTTGGTAAAGCGCAGTATTAGGGTGAGAGTTACCCGATTTTCTAGGTGTTGTGTGTCTCAGTTTCTAAAGGGATTCCCTTCCCCCTTCCACTTCCCAGGTGAGGGATGCCTCACCCTGCTTCAACTCTAGCTGGTCGGGCTGCACCAGCTGACCAGCACTGATTGTCTGGCACTCCCCAGTGAGATGAACCCAGTACCTCAGTTGAAAATGCAGAAATCACCCATTTTCTGTGTTGCTCGCGCTGGGAGCTGAAGGCTGGAGCTGTTCCTATTCGGCCTTCTTGCCCCCACCCCCCCAATTCCTGATATTATATGCTTATACATTTATATATAGATATTAATATTTTAAAAAACACTTTATTTCTTATAATGTACATTTTGTATGCTATTTAATTTGATTCTTACAAATGCCCCTCAAGGCAACTTGATCAAAGGTGTTATCATTCTAGTTTTTAATGGGGACACTGAGGTGCAAAGGTACTGATGGCTCACATAGTTTCTGTGTACAGAGTTGGAGTTTGACTCTAAGTCTATACCGCTGTGCTTTTTACAAGTGGAGGATATTTAGCCTCTTTTAAACCTCAGACCAATGTGGCTTTACTTTCCAGAAATTCTTGCGTATGTTGCCCTGAGGCAGCATAACCAGCATAAATCTCCATGCAGAGATCTTTGTCACTTGGAGGCCTCGTAACCCCAGCTCCCCATCTGGAACACACTCTTTTATAATGACAAAATCCAAATGGACTCGAAGTTTTTTTTTTTTTTTTAAATCAGAAGTCAGTTAATAAAACACATGGTCCATACTGTTAATCTATTAATATTCACTTTTAATTCAAATAAATATTTATTACGATGCATTTTATCCCATACTATAATTAATGCATCAAATTATTTTCTATTGCTTTCTTCCTTTTCAAAGTTACATTGAAATTCTCTCACCTTATCTATGCCTGATGTGAGACTAGCTCTTCTCAACACTCAACAAGATGGCTGCAAAAGTAGTGCCGGGCCCCAGCCCTGGAGCTCTTCAGCATCGTTCTCATGTTTCTTCCATTTGTTATATAAGTTTGGATTACATGTGTTTTGAGCTCATTGATCATTGGACCATTTTTATTTCTTCCTGAGTTTGAACCATTGGGCTGATATTTATTTTATGGTTAATTTGTCTTTTCATTGAAACTGAATGTTTTCCAAGAATGCAGTAGACTTGCTATTTCCTATTGGAGTTTGCAGCCTATTTTGCCACTTTCTTTTTAAAGAACTATTTCAGTTGGAAGGAGTTGGAATTTATAGCCATGATTTTCTATTTTGTTTTCTCATTTCCTGTTTTGCAATAAAGGTAAGAGAGGCAGTCATTTCTGTGCTGTGAAAACTTATAAAATTACACTATTATTTTGAATTTATTTTGCATGCTAAACTGTTCCATTTATTAGCTCTCAGTATTTTTCTTTTTGAGGTATAATTTATAAAGATATGCCAGGCTTTTCAGACAATGAATAGATTTTTTTTTTTTTTGAGACGGAGTCTCGCTCTGTCGCCCAGGCTGGAGTGCAGTGGCCGGATCTCAGCTCACTGCAAGCTCCGCCTCCCGGGTTCCCGCCATTCTCCTGCCTCAGCCTCCCGAGTAGCTGGGACTACAGGCGCCCGCCACCTCGCCCAGCTAGTTTTTTTGCAATTTTTAGTAGAGACGGGGTTTCACTGTGTTAGCCAGGATTGTCTCGATCTCCTGACCTCATGATCTGCTCGTCTCAGCCTCCCAAAGTGCTGGGATTACAGGCTTGAGCCGCTGCGCCCGGCTGACAATGAATAGGTTTTAAATGGTCATTGGGGATAGTGACCTAGAATTACAGAGTGAAAATTAGATTTGCTTACTCCCCAGTTTCTTTTATTTTCTTGAGAGGATAGAGCTGTGAGCAAATAAGACATTTGCTTTCCCCAGTATGCTCTCTTTTCTTCTCTCACTAACATTATGAGGCAGTGAACTAAAGAGTTAACAGCTTGGGTGCTAGAGTCAGTGTCCCTTAGCTCAAATCCCAGCATCACCATTTACTAAATGTAGGACCTTGGAAAATATATCTGAACTGGTGATTTGGCTTTCTCATTTCTAAAACAGGGGTTGGTGTGAGTCAAGTATGGTAATATACATGAAACTCTTGGCATAGTTCATGGACATTTTAGAATACATTCAGCCCTCCATATTTGTGGCCTTCACATCCATGGAGTCAACCAACCTCGCATCAAAAATATATTTAAAAATTGCATCTGTACTTAACATGTACAGACTTTTTTCTTGTTACATTGTATCATTCCCTAAACAATACAGAATAACAACTATTTGCATAACATTTACATTTTATTTGGTATTAGAAATAATCTGTAGCGAATCCACAGTAAACAGGGAGATATGCATAGATTTTATGCAAATATGATGCCATTTTATATCACGAAACTTGAGCGTCTATGGATTTTAGTGTCCGCGAGAGGTCCTGGAGCCAATCCCCCATGGATACTGAGAAACGATGCAATACTGGAGCTCTTATTCTTTATATTTCAAATATAGTTTTGATCCTTCCTTCAATTTTTCCCAGATTTTCACATGAGCAAAACTTATGGTTAGAACTTGGTCATGTGAAAATAAATATAGGCAAATAAAGGATAGAGTAAAAATGCTATTGATAAAGCCAGGTACAATTCTTCTTGTGTAAAATCATCAATCTACTTGGTTAGCACTATATATGCGTTGGGTGTTTTCCCCACTATGTTACAATTATATTGACAAAAAATTAGCAGGAGCATAGTTAATTCCCACCTTCACAGAACAAATGACCACTGGGTAGTAGGAAGCTGTGCTCCAGGAACACAGCCTTGCTTTCTTTTGAAGGACAGTCAAAAGCATGGTATGTTTAAACTGAAGACTATGAGTGTTCTGCATGACTGATGAAGGAATGCTACATTTATCATTTTCCACCTTAAATTAGAAAGCAAAAGTTCAGTACTTTTATGACTGGAAATTTTATAAATGCACCTATTAATAGTTATTTTTAATGTCAACAATTGTTTGAAAGTATGGTTTTTTTCATATAATTTTCCATTTTGTGGAGAAAGCATAATTTTTTTAATAGTTGACCACTGCCCCAACTTAGGCTGTTCTCAGACCTGAGGCTCTTTTCCTGCAAACAGGATATTCTCATCAGTCAGGACTGAATAAGTGATGAAGACAAGAAGTTCCTGCTCTAGGTGCAGTGAAGGAAAAGACATGTCCTTGGTTGTGTGGAGCATCCTAGGAAAAGGGAGGCTATTATTATTCATGGTCAGAAAAAGTATGACTGCCTTGATGCTCCTCCAATAATTTTGAGAGAACGAGAAAATATATAGTGAGAAACAAGTAAAAGCCCTTGTGTGTCAGGGTTTTGGTCTTTGAGGAGCAGAGAAGAGGCTAGATTGACCACTTTGATAAAGAATGTACAAATCTTCCTGAGACAAATTCTACTTCTTATTAAATTGTGAATTTTTAATGCAGTTCTACATTAGAGTCTATTACTGTGACATACCTCCCAGACTTCTGCACTTTCAAACTGATCAAGAGGAAAAACCATCTGATTTGGTTTTCATCTTTAGAGGAGAGCGGATTTTCCAAAAATAACCATCGGCTGGCTGCATGATGCTATTTTTCACTGGCAAGTAGCTGAAATAGATTTTTAACCCATTGTCTTCTCTATTTTTGATGAAGAACTTAGGAAAAGTACAAATGTAAGCACAACTTCAGGTTTAGGGGTTTTGGAGTGTCAAGGATTGAGTCTGGAAGTTGGTTTTTCTTTCTTTAAGGGATTATATCTATAGTGACATGCTACTTCTCGCTCTGGAGCCTCTGAAACATCTGTCTGGCATCCCAGTAGTTATTCATCTCCTCCTTCATAGCATCCATAAAATCTTGCGTTATATTCAGATTCTCTTCTCTGAGAACCCTCAGTTCTTTGTTAGTGTGGTCATCTGTACTCCAAGATGCCCAATGACCTTGGAAAATAGCCACAAGCAAGGGGAAATGCTACAGAGCTGAGAGGAAACAGTCTATGCACAAACCTGCCTTCCTCCTCTTCCAAAGTAAGTGAGTCTTGCTATGTTGCTCAGCCTCCCTTGCAGGCAGGTTTGGTCATGTAACAAAGCCTTTTCCGGTGGAATGAAAGTAGAAGTGAGAGGTACCCTTTCCAGACCTGGCCTGCAAAACCACTGTGACATTTGCTAGAACAGTCTTCCTTTAACTAGGTAAAAATCTATTTCCCTATCTTCATTATTGGCTAATCTCAGTTTACTTTTCTGAAGTAAACAGGATAAGCTTACCTCATCTTCCTCATGCCTCTTTAGGAGCTTTTCTTTTCTTTCTTTTTTTTTTTTTTGAGACGGAGTCTCGCTCTGTCGCCCCGGCTGGAGTGCAGTGGCCGGATCTCAGCTCACTGCAAACTCCGCCTCCCAGGTTTACGCCATTCTCCTGCCTCAGCCTCCCGAGTAGCTGGGACTACAGGCACCTGCCACCTCGCCTGGCTAGTCTTTTGTATTTGTTAGTAGAGACGGGGTTTCATCGTGTTAGCCAGGATGGTCTCGATCTCCTGACCTTGTGATCCACCCGTCTCGGCCTCCCAAAGTGCTGGGATTACAGGCTTGAGCCACTGCACCCGGCCCTCTTTAGGAGCTTTTCTAACTCCAAGTGTCTATAATTTCATAACTGAGCTCAGAATGCCTTTTAAAAATGACTCAGTGATTGGAATTAAGGGCAGGTAGATTAATATTTGTAGATACTTGGTTATATAGATGGTCGCTGACTTACAATGGTTTGGCTTAACAATTTTTCAGCTTTACAATGGTGTGAAAGAGACATACACCAAGTAGAAAGTGTATTTCAAGTTTCTAAGTTTGATCTTTTCCTGGGCTAGTGATATGCTGTACAATACTCTTTGTGAACGCTGGGCAGCGGCAATGAACTGGAGCTCCTAGACAGCCACTTCATAACAAGGGTGGGGGTTAGGGGTATTAAATGCATCTAGGCTTATGATATTTTCCAGGTACAATGGGTTTATTGGGACATAATCTATCGTAAGTTGAGCATCTGTACATCTGTGAGCAGCAGGTGGGTGCAGGGGTTAAAAATTTGAACTCTGGAGTTACACTCCCACAGGTACAATTCTGCTGTCATGAATTTCTGGTTGAGTAACTTTGGGCAAATGATTTACACATTTTGAATATCAGTTTCCATATTAGTAAAATGGGGATAATAATAGTACCTCATCAGATAGTTGTGAAGATTAAATGAACTAATACATGCAAAAGACTCAAGAAAGTATGCTCAGGTAAAATCACTCAATAAATATTAACTATTGCTGTTAATACTTGTAAGTAAAATAAGCAGAAAATCAGTGATTAAATCTGGCCACCTCCCCTCTATATCTTTACCATTTGTAGTAGTCAGGGACCTCTCTCAGAACATCCCTTCTGTGTTTGAGGATCTGGAGCAAAGTCTATGTCATTCCTGATTGTTTGACTTAACTCTTAGCCTGCCTGCTCTGATGCAAATATAATGGAAAGGTGAGGGAGCTCTGGCAAATAACAAATGGCTTTCCAGGCACTCAGATACAGGCCAAAGATAATTTTCTTAAAATTGATTATAATTCTGGCCTCATGGGTGCTTTTGCTAATCACCAGGCTTCCTCCTTGTGAGTGCAGTTTGGGGCTGAGAGAAACAGTTTATAGGGAGTGAATCTGCTTCCTACTTTGGTTCCACATGTTCTCCATGGATTTTTGTTAAATGACCCAGTGAATGCATTTCTGGCTACAGGAATGCAGTCATCACTAGCCAATAATTTTCAGGCCTTCTTGAAAAGATAAGAGTAACTTAAAGATCTAAAAATACCCACACTAGAATTCCCTAGGGTCTTTGTTGCAAAGAGAGCTATGAGGTTTGCCAAACAATCACTGAGGTAAATTTCAAAAAAATAAAAATACAGCCAATGGGCCTGTAGAAGACCCACTTTTGTTAATAGGATAATTGCAAGATATAAGGTGGAGTTTGGGGGTTCTTCTATTCTTTCTGCATAATTTGCTATCATCTGAATTTAAATTGAACTCTCTCCCTACCTTTCTCTCTGTTGTCTGGAGTGGAAGACTAGCAGAAGGATTGAAAATATGGCTTTTACTACTTATTAGTTGTGTAAGCTTGGTCATACTAGCCAAGTCTTGAAACCTTGGTTTTCTCATCTTTTAAACAAGAGAGTTATTGGGTCCCTCTTATTGGGTTGTTGTGAAGTCTAAATATGCTACACTTGTGAAGGATTAGTTCAGTGCCTGACACATAGCAAGAGTTCAGTAAATGGTTGCTTTTATTGTACATGCCAGTAAGATATGCTTTCCAAATCTCAGTGTGAAAGAAATACCAATTTCTTTCAGCATGGTAGTCTTGTATAGTCGGAAATTTCACCTTGGAAAGTTGAGAGTGAACTTTGAGTGTTCTAAATCATTTCCTTATAACAAATTATTAATTGGGGATTTTAGCCAGTGATGCTCTAGGCACAAGAAAAACTAAAAACCTAGAGGTTGCTCATGTCAATGACTATATAAAAATCTCTTACATGCAAAGGAACACAGAGCAACAGCTAGGATTCATAAGTCATTAGGTTGTAGCAATGTAAGAATTTTTAATAGCTATGGAGATGGCACATACAACCTTACGACTCCTATACTTTATCCACGCATTCACTCTTTTATTCATTCATTCTGAAAATGTTTTGGAAATACCATGATGAACAAAACAGATATGCCTCTGCTCACATGGCATTAGCATCTGAATGGGAAATATGGGCAAAACCTGTTAAGGAAACAACCAAATTATGGAAATAATTACAGCCAGGTGCAGTGGCTCATGCCTGGAATCCCAGCACTTTGGGAGGCCAAGGCAGGTGGATCACCTGAGGTCAGGAGTTTGAGACCTGCCGGGCCAACATAGAGAAACCACATCTCTACTAAAAATGCAAAAATAAGCCAGGCATGATGGCAGGCACCTGTAATCCCATTTACTCAGGGGGCTGAGGCAGGAGAATCGCTTGAACCCGGGAGGCAGCGGTCGCAGTGAGCTGAGATCGCACCACTGTACTCCAGCCTGGGTGACAGAGTGAGACGTGGTCTCAAAAAAAGAATAATAATTGTACACTATGATAAGTGTTATAAAAGAAAGCTTTGGGAGTTTAAAATAGGAAACAATAGCCCTGGAGTGGAGGACAAGTATACTTAAGAAAGAATGGAATAAAGTAGTTACAAGGAGAGGAGGAGGCCATTCCAGACGGAAGGAACAGGATGTGCAAAGGCTCTGGGGTGCAAAGGAACCTTGAAGAGTGGAAGAAAGTCCACTGGGGACAGAGGAGAGCTGGTGAGGAGGTTGGAGATGGGGCAAGCCAGATTATGAAGGGCCCTGAAGCTATGATAAGGAGTTTAGATTTTATTGAGGCAGAAAAAAAAATACATGATATTGCTCTGGCCTCTGGAGACTAGATGAGAGGAGTTAAGAATAGCAGCATGGAGACGGGAGGAGATTGTAGCAGTGGTTCAGGTGACTAGGCCTTGGAATGGGGGTTGTGGAGATGGAGAAAAGTAAACTGAATCAATCAACCTATGTGTCCATCTATTTATTAGGATTGGCAGAACTTGCTGAGGGATCAAACTCCAAGTTGGCAGTTGGATATGTGAGTCTAGAGCCCAAAGGAGAGGGCTGAGCTGAAATATAAATTTGAGAGTGCTGAATTACATATATTATAGTGTTTAAAGCCAGATTAAAGGAGAAGATCACCTAGGAAATTTTGGAGAAGAGAACATTAGAGAAACAGCATGCTTTAGGACTCAGGTAAAGAGTAGCAAAGGAGATAGAGAAGGAATAACTGGCAAGACAAGAAGAGATCTCAAGGAGTATAGAAACAAAGAGATAAAGGGTATTTGGCAGAATTATCAACCTGGCTGAATGCTGGCAAGTGGTAGAGTAAGTTGAAGGCAGGGAGAGTATTAATTTTGGCACCATGGACATAGTTAGTGATCATAAGAGCCAGTCCAGTGGAGTGATGGTGTTGGATGAGGTAGCGCTGTATTGGACTCACGTTAGACTAGGTATAAGAGTGAAAGGACATAAATAAGTTGAAATACTATATGTAGGCCTCTCTTTTGAGAAGTCTCACTAAGATGAGGTCAAGGTAAAAGGAGGGCTTTCAAAAGATGGGCTTTATGAGAGCGTGTTTGCATGTGATGAGGATGTCCCTTCAGAAAGGAGACAACTGAAGAAGCAACGCCCTTGAGAAGGCAAGAGAAAATTAGATCCAGAGCATAGGTAAAGGGATTGGTTTTGTCAGAAAAGCAGGAAAACATTATAACAGGAAGAAAGACAAAGTTATATATATATGAGGAGGCATGCAGCTTGTTAGTTTATTTTTTGTCAATGAAGAATGAGGCAAGACCATAGGGGGAGGATATGGACAGAGGAGGGAGTATGAGAGATTTGAAAGAAAGCAGAAGATATAAAATGATCAAATCATATAGTGAGAAAACAACCCTATAAGAAAAATATCACAGAATCACTGGCCTTTCTTGAGTGCACATATGCGTTCACAAATTTCAAGTGAGACCCGCACTTTGGAATATAGGCTCCGGAGTGTAGGGGTCTTGTCTGTCTCTTTTACCAGTCTTCATGGTACCTAATTGGAGCCTGATAAATAGTAGATGCTCCAGAAATGTTTATTGAGTTAATAAATGAATATGTTTAGTTGGTAACTTTCTCTGGCAATATTTGGATGCTCAGGTAAAGGCACCAAGAAGATAGGGGGTAGAACTCATAGAGCACTAGGGTTCTTCCCCAGGCAAGGGTGAAAGACAGAGAGCAGTCAGGGAGTTGAGGATTTTAGCAAGGGAGTGATTATAATGATGGGCCATAGAATCAATGATGGAAGAGAACAAAGGGAAAGCTAATGGATAATTAGCTAATGGGTAGTGAGAACGTGGTTTGAGGTCATGAAGAGGTCAGAAAGTTTGTAAGTAAGCATTCTTAAGAAAACCTGAAAGAATAAGAGGTTGTGGTTGCAGAACGTTAGGTTTGGAACTGGGATTTGAGAAGGAGAGCAGATACTGGTGATTGCATAGCTCAGGGTATAACCATGTGGGGATGCCAAGGCAGAGTAGAAGAAAATATCACTCATAATGAGGGGTCAAAGTGTAGATTGGCTCTATTTCTTTTTTCTTTAGTTCATCTGATATATCATCGTTATGATCCTAATGCGTATAGAAAAGCAGATGAACTTTATGATAAAGTCATGAAAATATAAATGGAAATTTCCTACTCTTTTTACTGCCAACAAATACACATAACCAAGCATGACTGTCATGGATCTAAGAATATTTACATGGTCATTTGGAGAACCAGAGTGGACTGTTTGGTAGGGACTATGTCAACATTTACACATAATTGAGTAATTTGCAATATTAAGTGTCTAGAAGGAAGGCCTGACTAGGCATAAATACATATTTAATCCCACTGAATGGTGGCTGATGAATTGTATTGCTGAAAATCTGAAAGGGTATCATTTTGCCAGATATAGAGTAATAGTATTCCATTATTCTCAGATGAATTGTCACAGCAGTTAACATATTTTTGGCTTTTTAATTTAAAATGTTAAGTGTGGGTGGAGGGGGTGATGAAAGTCACCAGAGAAGTTTAAGAATAGAAGGGGCTATGCTCTACTTCTTTTTTTCATTGCCCTGGGAGGGTGCAAACCTTTCTGTACTATTAGAATATGGGAAAACAAGAATTGGACAGCCACATGGGGTGACGGGGCAGAAAGGCCTGAGGCACAAGTCTGAATGAAGTATTCTAGATGGGATACAGGAAACAGCAAGGTGTCATTTTCCTGTGTAGCTGCCAGTGGTGTGGACATAGCTGAGAAAAAGCCAGTATACCAGGAGGAGCTCATGGTTAGGATGAGTGGACCTGTCAACAAATTTCCTGCAGACCTGAGGACCAGAGGAATCCAGATACCTAAACAACTTGCAACTTTGGAGATGCCAGCATAGCTGTATGATGACCAGATTTACAACCCTCCCTCATACCTTGACATTGTATAAACTCTCAGGACCAGGGAGAGAAGAAAATCTTAAATTAGTGAAGTAAGTCCTGATTGGCTGATAAAATCTTACTTAGATGATTTTTTTTCACTCTCAAATTGGAGGGGAGCTTGAAATAGAGATGAAGCTATGAAAAATAATAAAAATAATGAAAAATCATTTTACATTCCTTGTACATTTGAGTGTGCGGATTGAAAAATTAATAGCTATTACACAAGAGTTACTGCTTATTTTGGTTATCACGTTAGTATGACTGTTAACAAAGGCCCAAATAATAGTGGCTTAAAGAAGATAAAAGCTTACTTTTTCTCATGTAACAGTTTGAACATAAGCAGTGCAGGATGAATATGGTGGCTTTACAATATTAGGGGCTGAGATTTCCCTGTCTTGTTGCTCTACTCTCCTCAATGTGCATCATTTTCCATCTTGTGGTCTAATATGGATGCATGGGTTCTGCCATCACAGCCATGTTCTGGCCAGTGGGAAGGAGAGTGATGTGGAGGGGATAACCTATATGTTGCAAATACCACTTTCTCTTTCATCCCATTAGCCAGAACTTACTTACATACCACATATAGCCTTAAGGGAGGCTGAGAAATATACACTTGAGCTGGTTAACTGTATGCCAAGCTACACTTTGGGGAAAATATTACCTAAGGAAGAAAGAGAGAATGTATTTTGGGAGAAAATCAGTGATGTCTGGCATTTAGTGTCACGGGTGCTTGGGAACCTAGATGAAGTATTGAAATAGAAGAGGCATGGAGAGCATGGGTTATCCTTGAGTTGAACAGCTACTTCTTTGGGGATGAGAGGTGAATTTTAGCTGCTCATCTATAGGTGGGCCCTCTATCCCTGGGCCATTCAATTACTCACTTCCTAGATGAGCTCATGCCTAGCCCTAACCCAAGGCTTCACTTTAGTGCTAAGTGCTGGAAGGCCAACAAAGGCTGTTCTTAAGTTTCTGCGTTGTAGTTACTTTTTGGTAACTATTACTTTATGGATAATGGATCTGTTTTATTTTATATTATTTGTTTTATATTATGTTTTATTTATATTATCGTAAAAATATAATCATAAAACAATAATTTATGTTTGTATAACAACATACGTATATTCTTGGTAGCCTGTTCACTTCCATGATTTTTTAAAACTTTCACAGACTTACCATAAATGAGTATTTAAATACTATACAGTTGCAACTGTCCCTACATCCCCAAGTTTTTATATCCATCAGCACGTTCTCCAGTTATGACTTTTGGGTCTTTTTTTTTTTTTGGGAGATGTAGTTTAGCTCTCGTTGCTCAGGATGGAGTGCAATGGTGCCGCCTGGGCTCACTGCGACCTCCGCCTCCCGGGTTCAAGCGATTCTCCTGCCTTGGCTTCCCGAGTAGTTGGGATTACCGACATGCACCACCATGCCCGGCTAATTTTGTATTTTTAGTAGATACAGGGTTTCTCCATGTTTGTCAGGCTGGTCTCAGACTCCCGACTCCCAAAGTGCCGGGATTACAGGCCCGTGAGCCACTGTGCTCGGCCGGGACTTTCTTTACATGCCTCTGTGCCTCTCACCCAGGAGTGCTTTCTTTTCCTTTCTTTCATTTTTTCGCCCTGGGACTATTTCCTAGGATCCTCTCTGTAGTCGTTTGTACTTAACCTATTGAGCTTATCTTCTAGGCATTTCCCTTTTTTTGGTTTCCCCACTCTTCTCCCTTCCCATCCTTTCTGCCTTGGTAACTTTTAAATACGGAATTTTTCTGAAGCAGTTCGTACTTGTGTCCTTACCTCTGCAGGGGATATCTTCTCTCTTTTGTTCTATACTGCTTGCTCACCCCAGTTATTTTCTCTTTTTCCTTTGCCTTCCCCCTACTGTGCAAATGTACTCTTTATTTCTACCAACACCTCCTTTCTGAAGCCCCTTGAGCTACTCCCTGTCTTTTTATTTTTTTATTATACTAGAGAGTGCCCCTATTTTTTCTGGCGGGGGGGATATCAATAATCAGACGTAGTTCCTTGATTTATCTATTCCTCTTTGCTCCCTGAAGGTGGCCTAGGCGGTACTTGTTTCTCTGACTACAAAACGGGCTTCATTTGGGCTTAATTTCTGGGCTCTGCATATCCGAGATGGCACAGTTTCCTAATATTTCTGCTAGAAGTCCTGTAGTTTTCTACTCTGGGTGACTCGTGACTTCTGTTCATAACATTCTCACACTGCCCCGCTTCCAGAACTGCTGAAGCTTAGCTGACAGCCTCTCCTTCACTGCTTTACTTCCAGCCTACTGGACCTCTCACTTGGTCTCTCCTTATGCCTTCTGAAGAGAGAGCAGCACACTGCTTCTGTGCCACTGTTTTCTGGTCTGCAGAATACTGAGGTTGTCTGTCCTCTCTGTGACAGACTATACCTTAAATCTTCTCACTTCAATGAGTCAAATGCTAAGCACTGGGGACCTGTGCCAAGTAATGTCAAAGTATAGTCCACTGCCTGAACTATTCTGGGCCCTAGAACTATGTGGCTACCTTAGAGAAGGAGTGCCTTGCTCAATGGTGAAACTCTGCACGCCTAACTGGGCTACTCTTACACACTTGGGGTAGAGTGGGCTTCTGACTTCTTAAATTATTTTCTCCATGGCAGAAATGTGGATCCCTGGGTCTCTCCAATCACCATGCCATTGTGTCCGGAATTGGTGGGTTCTTGGTCTCACTTCAAGAATGACGCCGCGGACCGTCACGGTGAGTGTTACGGTTCTTAAAGATGGTGTGTCCAGAGTTTGTTCCTTCAGACGTTCAGATGTGTCTGGAGCTTCTTCCTTCTGGTGGGTTGGTGGTCTCACTGTCAGGACTGAAGCTGGAGACCTTCCTCGTGAGTGTTACAGCTCTTAAAGGCCGCGCGTCTGGAGTTGTTCTTTCTTCCCGGTGGGTTTGTGGTCTTGCTGGCTTCAGAAATGAAGCTGCAGACCTTCATGGTGAGTATTATAGCTCATAAATGCAGTGTGGACCCAAGAGGCAGCGGCTTATCGCAAAGCACAAAAAAACAAAGCTTCCACTGTGGGGAAGGGGACCCCACTGGGTTGCTCCTGGCTGGCTGGGGCAGCCTGCTTTTATTCCCTTATCTGGCCCCACCCACATCCTGCTGATTGGTCTATTTTACAGAGAGTTGATTGATTGGTCCACTTTACAGAGAGCTGATTGGTCTGTTTTGACAGAGTGCTGATTGGTGCACTTACAATCCTTGAGCTAGACACCCAGTCACAGAGTGCCGGTTTGCTAGATACAGAGTTAGCTAGATACAGAGTAGCAATTGGTGTATTCACAAACCTTGAGCTAGACACAGAGTACTGATTGGTGTATTTACAAACCCTGAGCTAGGCACAGAATGCTGATTGGAGCATTTACAATCCTTGTGCTAGACACAGAGTCACAGAGTACTAGTCCTCCAAGTCTACACACTAGGTTAGCTAGATACAGAGTACCAATTGGTGTATTCACAAACCTTGAGCTAGACACACAGTACTGATTGTGTATTTACAAACCCTGAGCTGGACGCAGAGCGCTGATTGGTGCACATACAAGCCTCCGGCTAGATATAAAAGTTCTCCAAGTCCCCATGGGGTTCAGGAGCCCAGCTGGCTTCAGCCAGTGGATCCTGTACCGGGGCTGCAGGTGGAGCTGTTCGCCAGTCCCAAGCCGCGCCTGCACTCCTCAGCCCTTGGGCTGTCAGTGGGACGGGGTGTCACGGAGCAGGGGATGGCGCCCGTCGGGGAGGCTAAGGCCCAGCTGGAGCCCACCACAGGGGGAGGAGCTCAGACATGGTGGGCTGCAGGTCCGGAGCCCTGCCCCTTGCCTGGAAGCAGCTAAAGCCCGGGAAGGATTTGAGTGCGGCGCCAGCGGGCTGGCACTGCTGGGGGACCTGGCGCAACCTCCGCAGCTGCTGGCCTGGTTGCTAAGGCCTTCACTGCCCTGGGCTGGCGGTGCGCCTCCCCGCAAGCAGAGGGCGGAGGCTCAGGCCTCAGCCAGCCTAGAGAG
>NW_012119821.1:2148923-2162906 GCF_000951035.1 Colobus angolensis palliatus | reverse complement strand
TGGCTGCTTAGTCTTCGGCCCGCCGAGCCAGATCCCGCGGGAACTCACACTCGCCCGCGAGTGCAGCCCCGGTTCCTGCCGGCGCCTCTCCCTCCGCGCCTCCCCGCAAGCAGAGGGCGGAGGCTCAGGCCTCAGCCAGCCTAGAGAGTGGCTCCCACGGTGCTGTGGCGGGCTGAAGGGCTCCTCAAGCGCTGCCAGAGTGAACGCGGAGGCTGAGGAGGTGCTGAGAGGGCTGCTAGCACATTGTCACTTCTCACCGTTACATGGTCTTGGATGTTGAGGGGAAAGTTTTCTATTTAATAATTTGATAGAAATAGAAAAAGTATGCATGGATTCCTGAACAAAGACTTCAGGTAAAGGATATTTCGATAATACTGTTCTGTCCCTTTGTTGAATCTGTGTGACCCGTTTTCTGAGAAAAGTTGCTGCAATTTTAATGACTTTGCTTAGAGAATAATAGCTAATGAATAGTCTAATAATCCTCTCTGTGTTTTTTCAAAAGGAAAAGTATCAGGGTGGATGGGAATTCAGGCTTCAGCAGGGAAGTTGCCAAAATCTTCCACAGTAGCCATTTGTTCATCTATTGGGTGAATGATTTAATTGTATTGTCATTATCTGTTTACAATTCTGCCTCCCTCACTAGATTGTGAATTCATCCAAAGCAGTGATATTGTCTTATTCTTGATGAATTGCAATTGTTGGAATTCAACAAGTGTTAATGAATGAACAGATAGATAAATGAGGAAACCGGAGTCACAGGAGGTCAAGCAAGCTGTGTGGGGTTAGACTGTGTGTTAACCTCTCTGGCCTTAGTTTCAAATTTCACCCGCAGTTGATAATGTTGGCATGTATTTCCCAGAAGACATTCCATGTATAAAAATCCAATGACTCGCCCAGTTCTATAATAAGTTGGTGATATTGCTGGATTTAGAACTTAAATGAAATAATTTCTGATCAGGGTTCTTTTTTTATTGTGCCGTATTCTGATCTCCAATTTCGCTGTTGCAAAGTGTGCTAGATAGGCCACTAAATTACTGTCAAATTTCCCTCTGGCCCACCTTCAGGACTGATGGTACTAAATGAAAAACAATTATATTTAGAAGACTTCTATGAGAATATAAATGTCAAATACAGTATTGATTCTAAATGCTTGCTACACGTGTTTTTGGATAATTATGTGTGATATTTACTATATAGGCATTCCCGACTTAATGATGATTCAACCTATGATTTTTCGACTTTACAGTGGTGTGGAAGCAATGCGCATTAGGTATACTCCTTAGTTTATGACTTAACCTAAGTTGAAAATATGTGTAAGTCCAAAGTTCGTTTCCAACTTAGGATATTTTTAATTTACAGTAGGTTTATTGGATGTAATCCCATTGTAGGTTGAGGAGTATCTGTGTTCTCCCAGCTGATTGAAGTCCCCCCTACATTCTCTGGCACCCAAACCCATCCATTTTTTTAGGGAAGATATCTTACAGTAGGAATTTAAAGAGAAATGAAGGATTCTAAAGTAGACTATAATTCTAATTTTTTGAGGGGCATAAGAGCTGGGGGGTCTTTTTGAAGTATTGCTTTAGCCTAAGGAATGGATTTTGAAGAAAGTAATTTTTCTCACCTTCCTAGACAGGATGAAGAGTTTTATCCCCAATATTTTATTATAAAATTTTAAATATGCAAAAACGTTGATAGAATTGTATATCAATTCTCTAGATTCTACTATTAAAAGCTGTATTTATTTAATCCACATCTATCAATTTATCTTATTTTATGATGGATTTCAAAGTAAGTTGACAATATCATTACATTTCACTCCTAAACACTTAGAAACATGTGTATAATTAACTAGAGTTCAATTTTGTTTACCTTTTTTATAGTAAAATTTATATGTAATGAAATATTTATGTCCTAAGTATACAGTCAATAAGTTTTGACAAATTTATATGTTGTTGTGACCCTATATCTATCAAGGTTTAGGATATTGCCATCACCTAGAAAGTTCTCTTACACTTTTTTTTTTTTTTTAGGCAGGATCTCACTTTGTCTCCCAGGCTATAGTACAGTGGCATGATCTCAGTTCACTGCAGCTTTGGCCTTCTGGGTTTAAGTGATCCTGCCTTAGCCCCCCAAATAGCTGGGACTATGGCATACATACCTGGTTATTTTTTGTATTTTTTGTAGAGAGATGGGGTTTCACCATGTTGTCCAGGCTGGTCTCAAACTCCTGGGCTCAAGAAATCCACCTACCTCTACCTCCCAAAGTGCTAGGATTACAGGCATGAGCCACCATGCCTAGCCGTCTTATACTTCTTAACAGTCAGTTTCCACCCTAACCATCTCAGTGGCTGCTTTAAAATCTTACCTGATAATTCTAGCTTCTGGGTTATCTTAGTTTAGTCTGCATTGATTGCCTGCTCTCTTGAGTAAGGTCTCTTCATTTGTCTGGTAGTTCTAGATTGCATTCTGGACATTGTGAATGATACAACATACAGATTCTGACTATTCTGCAATTTTCCTCTGAAGATAATTGATTTTTGTTTTAGTAGGCAGTTAACTAGGCTGGATTAAAACTTAAAATTCTATTTCTCCTATGGCAGCAGCTGAAATGTCTGACTGATTCTTTTAGTCTTAGCTGAGCTGCCTGGAATCTTCCCCAAGCAAGCAGAATTGATGGGTGAGATAGAGATTTGGACAGAATTTATATGCAGAGGTTTGAGCTCCTTCCATTGTGGGATTCCCTCTTAACTTTCCAGCTGCTGTGCTAGCCCCTAACTTTTTCCTCCAGTTCTTCTAGGGAGTGAGTCTGCAGGTTTATGTACATATTTTAGCCATCTTAATTGTGGCATGCTGTTAGATGAGAAGCTTTAACTTTTAGTACCATTATGTTTCACCATGTTGATTCCCCTCTAGCTTTTCTTGCTTTTGGTTATTCTTTGATGCTTTCTGATGGTTATTTTTCGTATTTTATTCATAGCTTATGGTGTTATCTGTGGTTGGGTTGTTCTGACAGGAGTTGGTTTGCTATTGCCAGAAGCAGAGCTTATGTGGTTTTGTTTCCCTTAGCTTCCTAAACTAGATAAAGAGCTTATGAGCTGAAAAGAAGACAGCAAAGCAGAAAGGAATAAAGAGCATGGGATTTAGCAATGAGTGCCTCTGAGAAGGGACCTTTGTCTTGTTGAGGAGTAGAGGAGTGAGTGAATATGTGATCCAAAGGAAGGGGAGACTTGTGTTTCATGCCAAGTGAGGATTAGGGAAGCCAGCAAGTCACAGAGTTTCTAGCACCCCTTGCTGTATGGCAAAAGCAGAAGAATAGAGATGCTGACATGCAGTATCCAGAAAAGGAGGGGTTGAGACAGCCCCTAGGTTTCTTATGGACTGAGATTGGCAGGGCAGAACATCCAATGATTTTCATGTACCTGCTGAGACAGCCAGAGAGATAACTGAAGGAAGCCTAGGACTTGGAGAAGCCGCTCATTGGGATGGGGGAAGCAGTAGCATAGGCCAGCGTGGAGACTGCGACTGAACAGGGACCAGGTGGGGTGTGTATGGCTCTGCAGATGCCAGTGGGGAAAGGCGACTGGAGGGAATCAGGACACTGCAGTAGACGTCAGTGCAGACCTATGAGATCATAATGGAAGGCCATTTTCCATGTTTTGATGCTAAGTATTACAGTCTTCCATCCTTTGGATCTCAGTTGCAACCCCTGGGGTAAGGGTCAAGAGAATAAAATTTTGACTTGATTGCATTGACCCAGGACTGTCTGACTTAAGTTTTGCCAAAGGATGGAGTAGAAAGTTTGAGATAGAAAGTAAGGTCGCATATCATATATAGAAAATAAAGTTGAATTTTGTCATACTTGAATTTTGTGGATTGAGACTCTGTACCTCCTACACACGTGTAATGTAAATGCAGCCAGGAGCATTGAGCACTGACTGATGGTAGAGAAGCCAGGTGGCGACTTAAGAAATGAAGGGGCGAGAGTGGGGATTTATCTTGGCTGTGGTTCTCCAAGCATGGATTTTTGGGTTTCATTTCAGAATTCTGTTAATGTTCCTCCAGCCAACCAGTAATCAGAGTTTTATTTTTCTTTCTTGATCTCATTTATAATGTGCATAATTTACATACATTTGCATTTTAATCTTTCTAACTGAAAGAATTGAATACATATGCCATCTCTGCATACCGCTAGAGCAGAAACACATTGAACTCCCATGGTATGGATAAAGGTCACTGTTGACATACTCCTTACTTTAGCTCAAAATTATTTTCTAAGCTCTGGGTGTGCTTTCCTTCTTTGCAGTTAAATCAGATAATTCTACCCTATATTTTAGTTTTTCTTTCTGTTGCTGAAAGATTTTAGAGAAGCAGCTTAGGCCAAGTCCTTTATTTTATAGATGATGAAATGGAGCCACAGAAGTAACTTATCCAGGACCACATTGTTAGAGATACAGGTGGTTTTAGTATCCAGACCTGTGATTTTAGCGTTTTCCCCTCTTATGCTCTTATCTCACCTATCCCTATATTATTGTAGAGTTGGGCTGGGTTCCTACCTTTTAGAAGCTGACTTTTAGAGAATATCTATGAGCAAAGTATGAAGAGCTGGTTTTGTGCTATAGTTTAAAAAGTGTAACAGTTGAAAAGTTTGATGATACAAAAGTGCAAATGCAGCTAACAGAAGTTTAGAGTTTGTTGTGGGTAAAGAAAGGTAGGGAAGGGGTATGAATGTCTTCATCTTCAAAGTGAAGATAAAGGAGTACTGTCTAAAGTTAATGGAATAATAAATAAGATTTAAGTAAAATATGCAAGGTAATCAACTTTTACTAATGACTAGGATAATATATCAATACAAAATATATTTTATCTGTATTATTTTTCTATATATGATCAGTCTATCAATATATAACCTTGCAAACTTGATAAAATTTTTCCCAGAAGGCCTCCAGCAGGTTCTGTTTAGTTCTCACTGGCCAGAAAGGGGTGATGTATCTTCTTATCAGTGAATCACTGGCAAGCAAAGGTCTCAATGATTGTCAATGTTCATCCCTGAATTGGGGATGAAATAATCTTCCCCTAATCCCATAATAAATGGGTAACAACACAATCGAGTTCTAGTATAAAAGAAGAAAGGGAAAATGGATATTAAATAGGCAGTTAATGGATACATTTAATAACACTTTAAGCTTTAGAATTAATTTCCTCAGATTTTCTATCTCATTAGTCTCAAATTACTATATCATTTTATTTTATCTTGCTTGTCTCTCTTATAAAAAGCATATGAATGTGTTTTGTTTCATTTGGTTTTGTTTTTCCTAATCTGGAAGTCTTTTAGTTAGTATAATTGGTACAGTTACACTTATTTGGATTATTGAATTGGATTTATTTCTGTCATTTGATTTTCTTCTTTCTATTACTTGTGATTGTTTATTGTTTTTTTGCTTTACCTCGTTTTTGGCTATCTTGGTTTTTTTTTAAGTTTTTATTCAAAAATGTTGAAATGTATATAAAAAAGAAAATAGTATTATAATAAACTGTTATATTATTAGTGCTTTTACCCATGTACTTTATTTAATGCTTCTTTCTTTCTCTTTTGCTAAGGATTTTAAAGCCAATCACAAATAGAATTATATTTCACCTTAAATAATTGTGAATATTTCAGTTTTCTTTATTTTTCCATTTCTTTTTAGTTGTTTCAAATTATATTCATATTCTATTAGTTTGTAAAATGGTAATCAAAATAGCCAATGTTTTCCTAAACAAAGAAACGATTTTAGAATACTTTCGTTTCCCAACTTATACATTACTAATGTCTAGTATAATAGTACAATAATACATCTTGGTATATTATTTAAGCTAGGTTGGCAGTACTGTGATAAACAAATACTAAAATCTCAGTTGATTAAGGCATTTTCTTGCTTATATTCCTGTCTGGTAGGAAATGAGAAGCTGTGTCCAAGCAGGAAGTAGAGACCCAATCTGCTTCCATTTTGTAGCTATACCATGCAGAACATGTGACTTCTGAAGTTTCTGGAGAAGGGAAGAAGGAGCTAGAGGATTGTAGGGGGTGATTTTAAGGGCTTACTTACTCTGGTGTTTCTTTATTCTTATAAGGGCACCAGCCTTATAAAATAGGGCCATAGGGGTTAGGGCCACATCCCATGACCTCATTTTGACTTCATCATCTCCTCACAGGCCCTCTCTCCAAATATAGTTAGGAGTTCGATATATGAATTTTATGGGGACACAATTTATAGCACCACTCTTACACAGAGGAGGAACATGACCAATGAACTAATCAGATCCCTCTTTAGGGATTTTTATGTACGCTGATAGAAAAGGAGAGGTCTTTATATCTGACATTAAAACATAAAATTGCATCTGCTGGAGGTCATTGATCTGCTGTGGGTAAGGCCTTACTGATAATGAGGCCCACTGGTGAAAAATAGAATGGAGATAAATGGGAAGAGAGATAAAATCCTGATAACACCATTAGAAACTGTGAATTTAACGGAAGTTATATTTAATCTTTGTATTTCTCAGGGACATTAGCCAGTAAATTCTGTGTTTTTGCTTGGGATGTCTGATACTTCAAATTTTGCTTAGGATCTCTGACACTTGTAGGCCAAGATCCTGAAAGTACAGTAGTGGCAGGTAGATGTTTGTAATTTAGGCAAATGTCAGCACAGGATCGGACAATCTACTGGCTGACACTGTGTTACATCACATGACATTCTATATCTAGTGTTGCTGAGGAAGTTTTGACTGCTAGAATCAGAAAATCCTGACTCAAAGTGATTTATTAATAAAGAAGTTTATCTTCTGTTTTGCTTCAGTTGTGGCTCAAAGCAGATGGTGTCACAGTGCTTCAGTGATGCCATCAGTGACCCAGGTTCTTTCTGCCTCATCATTTTGCTGGGGTTTATGTTGACTTCATTCCAAGAGTAATTCTGGCATTACTTCACGGTGACCTTTAGTATGACTGGTGCTACCTACTTGCCTTTTCATGTCCACCTGCCTACCCTTGGACCAATAACAGTGGCCAGGGAAATACCATTCTTTGGTTGACTTAGACTAACCTAGAGCTGAGTTTCGTGTGCATCAGGTTACCTCACAGTTGGTCTCAGTGTTTGTTCTCTGAGCCCCAAACTGTTCCCTGAGGCACATGGTGGAAGGGGGTAGATAGTTGTGAAAAACTGAGGTTCTGTTATTAAGGAAAAAGAAGACAATGGATGTTATGTTGGTACCAACAGTGTCTACTACATACTTTATTGTAGCAGTGAAAGAGAAAAGCTGGCTCTACCCATGAAATAGATGGAGGGCCCTAATATTATGTTGCAACCAACGACATTTTCTATCTATGGTAGCATCACTCTGATAGTTCCCATGGTAACTTGAATTCAGGTGAGTCATCAAAATTTGTACTTGTCTGTAGCAGAGGAAGAACATAGCGATAACTATGTTCTTAGTTTGTTAATGAATATCTTAAATCTCAGATCTTAATTTGTGGACCCAGAATGGGTTATACAACAACTAATGATGCCATATAAAGACGGAAGATTTAAGCCAGTATTTAACTGACTTTGGGAATGAGAGGCAGCTTTGAAACTTATGGAATAAGGGGAGAGCCCATTGCAGGACATTCTGGTTGAATATCCTGGAAATTAGTGGTGAAAATTTTAGCAAGTCACTTAAGATTCTATAATAATTGAGTGAATAGTTTATATATTAATTGTATGAGTAGAAAAATGAACCAGAAAAAGAAGTACAGTGTCTGCTTGATACCTGAACTGCAATGTGCTTGTGGTTGTGGGCATTCTTTCCCCTAAATTACAGAAAGTGTGAGATTCCTAATGAGTCTGAAGCAGCTGTTCCATCAAGCTGTTTTCCAAGTGGGCTTTCACCATTATTGTTGTCGTTAGACAGAGAGGGAAGTGATTTTAGTGTGAATGTGAAAATGAATTAATGTTGCCTGTCAGGAAACAAAACCAGTGCCAGGAGATTAGTTTATGCACAACTGAAAGAGTGAAAGAGAAAACTCTGGGAAACTAAGAGAGCTAAAATGACAATGATCCCACATTCACACGCTCCTTGGAACGTGGAAGTTCGTGTTCCACTCCAGTGATGGAACCAACTTCGGATAAGACAGTTTTGGTTCCTGTATCCAGGCAAACTTGGAAATGTTGATACTAGCAGTAAGATGGTCTCATTTCCAATCTGAAGACCATGTAGAAATATGATTTCTTGTCCGTCGGAGTCAGTCTGGCGTAGGGTTCCCAAATTTAGCGAATAAAAATTCAGAATGCCTAGCTAAATTTGAATTTCAAATAATAAACAATTTTTGGGGATAAATATGTCCCAAATAGTGCATGGGACGTAGTTATATTGAAAATTATTCATTGTTTATCTGAAGTTCAAATTTAACCGAATGCCCTGCATTTGAAACCATAATTGGGGTAATTAATAATCTTAGCCCAATTCTCAGGACATTATGACCTGGTTGCTTTTTAACTCGTTCCTGCAATGCTAGTTGTTGTTGGACTCTTACTAATCCTGCATGGCAGATTGTATTGTATATACCATTCCATGTTGTCTTCTTACGATGTGACATGACACTCTTTCATTGAGAATTAGGATCTGCATGCACTCTGTAACTGCCTTGAACAAGAGATTATGGTGGAAGTGACATTATCCTCATGCTGGCTCCTTAAAGGCAGTACAACTTCCATCAGACTCTCTTTCTCTCAAAACATGCCCTTTGAGAGAGCCCTGAGCTCACATGTAATAAGTTTGGCTACCCTGAAACCATTGCGCAGGAGGGAACACATGGAGGGACCACAAAGAGAAGATGCTTTAGGTGCCCAGCCATTCCACCCCCAGAAATTCAAGTTTTCTCTGTTCAGATGACCCCGGCTTTAACACTGTTTGATTGCAACCTCATAGAAGACTCAGCTGAACTGCCCAGCCGAGGCACTCCCAAAAGTTCTGACACAGAAACATTAACAAACGATGATTATTGTTTTTCATCCATTATGTTTTGGGCTGATTGGTTGTACAGCCACTGACAACTAATGTATACTGGTTTGGGGGAAGATAAACATTACCACATTTTTGGTTAACATTTTTTAGAATGGTCTTTTAAAATAAGTAGCTTTGTCTTCAGGGATTTTTGTTAACATCAGATTTTGAAGGTTTTACCATTAATGTCTCTTCGCCTATTTTTTTAAAGTCCAAAAATTGGGTTAATTTTTTTTTTTTTGAGATGAAGTCTTGCTCTGTCACTCAGGCTGGAGTGCAGTGGTACGATGTCGGCTCATTGCAACCTCCACCTCTTGGGTTCAAGCAGTTTTCTTGCCTCAGCCTCCTAGTAGCTGGTATTAAAGGCGCCCACCACCAGGCCTGGCTAATTTTTGTATTTTTAGTAGAGATGGGGTGTCACTATGTTGGCCAGGCTGGTCTTGAACTCCTGACCTCAAACAATCCTCATGCCTTGGCCTCTCAAAGCGCTGGGATTACAGGCATGAGCCACCATGTCCAGCCAAAAAGTTGAGTTAATATTACAGGAAAATTGATAACAACCAAAAATCTCAGCCCAAGTATTATGCAATGAAATGAAACTAATACAGGAGACCTAGGTTGTTTTGGCTTTGACACTAAATAGATATTGGCTTTTGAGCAAATTACTTGTTCTCTAAGACTCAGTTCCTATATTTGTAAAAGGAGGCATTATCTTAAATAAGGGATGGCGAACATGCAGAATGCAAGCCACCGTTTTCTCCAGCAGGCATCAGTAATGAATTGTACCACTCTTGCCGTAGAAATGACCTTAGAGTGTTTCACAAAGCAGAACTCCAAGCAGTCAGGAGCAATCAATCACAGTTGATAATGACAAAGTCCTTTTTTTTTTTTTGCCTTCTCAGGTCTTGAACATGTCTACTGGTACTTTTCAGTGTTAAAACTTAGTATCTTTATAATCTCAGTGATTTACCCACATTCTTAAAAAAAGTTGCTAAAGTAACCGTGGAAGTAATGTTGGAAATATTTGAAGAATCATGGGGCAACATTTACCCCACTATGCACCCGTGTGTCATAGGCTGCATAGGTGTTGTGATAGAGACAACAACACAGAAGGCATTTTATCAAAGAGAAAAAAATACACAACTTGAAATGAGAGTTTTTGCACCCTGATTCAAATTAGACCAATTTTGCCCACATTGTCTACTGAGACTTCTCAGCTGTGACCTTTGAGTACAATGTATAAAAAGAGGTAGTGCTGTGTCTCAGGAATACTATATTCATATTTGATTCAAGTGTATTTGAAAGATCCAGTTTGTAGTGTATTCACATACAACTCCAATTCTGAAGGACATTGGTAGTCAACTTCACTCAGCTTCCTATATCTGGGCTTATTTGTCAAGAATATTGCACTCTTCTGTAGTGTATCTGACAACTCTCATCTCTCACTTTTCCTTATACAGTTCTCGTCTTTCGTTTTAGACTTTTCTTTTCAACTGTAGTACTATCTGCTTAATACTCAACCCCGGGCTTGGAAATTTTCCTTAAAAGGGAAATTTTCCCCCGACCAAGATTTCGAATTTTTTCTTCAAACGTGGTTAGCATTCTTTTTTCTACATTAGATGAGTTGTTGTTGTTGTTAGATCTCCAGAACTATTCCTCTTGCATAATGGGAACTTTGTACCTCTGACCATCTCTTCATTTCCCCCATACCAACGTATGGCAACCACCGTTCTCCGCTGCTTCTAGGAGTACAGCTATTTTAGATTTCACATATAGGGGAGATCATGCAGTGTTTGTTTTTCTGTGTCTGGCTTATTTCACTTAGTGTAATGTCCTCCATTTTGCTGCAGATTACAGGGTCCCCTCCTTCTTTAAGAATGATCTTTCATTTTCTTTGTCTATTCATCTGTCCACAGAAATTTAGGTTGTTTATATGTTGGTATTATGCACAATACTGCAATAAACATGAGAGGACAGATACCTCTTATACATACAGATTTCAATTCCTTTGGAGTATATATACCTAGAAGTGGGATTGCTGAATCATGTGGTAATTCTATTTTCAGTTTTTTTGAAGAAACTTTATACTGTTTTCCAAAATGACTGTACCAATTTATAATGCCGTCAGCAGTGTACAAGCGTTCCCTTTTCTTCTCATCCTCACCAACACTTACTGCATTTCATCTTTTAAAATAATACCCACTATAGTGTGGATGAGGCAACATCTCATTGTGCTTTTGATTTCCATTTTCCTCATGATTAGTGATGTGGAGCATTTAAAAAAATTTACCTATTGGCCATTCGTATGACTTCTTTTTGATAAATGTCTATCCAGTCCTTTGCCTATTTGTAAGATCAGGTTATTTAAAGTCTTGCAGTTGAGTTGTTTGAATTTTTTTAATATATTTTGGATATTAACTTGTTCTCAGATATATGGTTTGCAAATATTTTCTCCCATTCTACAGATTATCTCTTATTTCTGTTGATGGTTTCCTTGGTGTGCAAAAGCTTTTAGTTTGACATAAACCCATTTGTCTATTTTTGCTTTTGTTGCCTGTGCTTTTGGTGTCATGTCCATAAAGTTATTATCCAACCAATATCAATAATCTTTCTCCCTGTGTTGGATAAAATTATTACCCAACCAATATCAAGAATCTTTCCCCCTTTAACATCTGGCTTACAAGCTTACTGTATTTATCACCTTAAGCCTTAAAAGAGCCTGTTGGATCAAAAGTGGAAGATTTTTATGGCCAAAACCTGAGGTAGACATTGCTGTGGTTTGAATGTGTCTACCAAAAATTGTGTGTTGGAAACTGAATCCCCAGTGAAACAGTTTTAGGAAGTAGGGCCTCATAAAAGATGATTAGGCCATGATATTTCTGCCTTCGTGAATGAATAAATGTGATAAATGCTCTTACAGTGGGAATAGGTTTGTTATAACAGGGGTGAGTTTACCCCCCATCTCTTGCTCTCTCACTCTGTCTTGCTCTTCTGCCCTCTGCCCTAGAATGATGTAGCCCAAGAGCCCTTGCCAGAGGTGAGTCCCTTGATGTTGGACTTCCCAGCCTCTAAAAGTGTAAGAAATAAATATATGTTCTTTATAAATTATCCAGTCTCAAGTATTCTACTATAGCATCCCAAAATGCACTAAGACAGACACCGTACTCTTTACTTCATTGTTTTGCCATACTTGCCTGGAAGGGAGCCTGGGAAGTGTTATCTAGTTGAATGTGTAAAAAGAAAATAGTTTTGGTGATAACATATGTATATGTGTGCATCTGTGTGTGTGTGTGTGTGTGTGTGTGTGTGTGTGTTTAGATGGTCCTTGACATACAATAATTTGCCTTATGATTTTTTGAATTTACAATGGGCTTATTGAGACATAACCCAATTGTAAGTGGAGGAGCATCTGGACTTACAGTTGTATTACTTACGATTTTTTTGACTTTATGATAGATTTATCAGGATGGAACCTCATCATAAGTTGAGGAACATCTGGGCTTTTAAGATTTGATTTAATATTTTTTGACTTTATGATGAGTTTATTAGGGAAATAAACGCAGTTTTGATTGATGTTACTTTTGACTTACAATGAATTTATCAGAATGTAAGTCAATTGTAAGTTGAGGAGTATACACACTCACACAGACACACACATACACACACGCATACACTTCTGTGAAACATCCTCAAACAGACCATGTGTTAGGTCACAAAGAAAACCTAAACCAACATAGAAAAGGGAAAATCTCATAAGCCACATTTACTTTGTATAACTCAATTCAAGTAAAAATTCTCAACAGTTAGTTTCTACCTCCAAAAATATTTGGAAAAACACACATTTAAATAATTCTTCACTCATAAAATTATATAAACAAAAATGACAAACTACATAAAAATGAAGAGGACTGAGCATTATATTTTGAAATCTGTGCTTTGGGATATGGCCAAAGTGGTACACAGAGAAAAAAGGCTAGACTTAGATGCATACATTAACAAATGAGAAAAATAGAGAGTAATTGAACTGAGTGCCCAGTAAAAGAAGCTAACAAGAGAGCAATATAAATTAGGAAAACTAGAAGGAATGACAATAGAGATAAAAACAAAATAGAACACATATGGGAGCAGATGAATAACAAAAACTTTAAAAAATATATAACAAGATAAACTGTCAGGTTTATCTAGAAAATAGAGAAAAGATATAAGTACAACAACAAAAGTGTCGGGGGGACACAATTGCAAATATGACAAATTTTAAAAAAGAAAAGGCTCAGTATAAATATTACCAGTAAACTAAAACATTAGATAAAGTATGATTTTTAAAATATAAATGACTAAAATTAAAGAAGTAGAAAACCTGAGTAAATCTAAAAATCATGCAAAAAATAAAATATGCATTATATTTTCTAGACCCAGGAATTTTTACAAGTAAATTTTTTCTGTACTTTAAGAGAAAGTTAACCCTCATGTTCTAGAATAGGAAAACATGGCATGATACTCATTTCAGGATCCTAAAACTTCTCTGATATCAGAACTGGACAAGTATATCTGGCCCATAAAATAGATGTAGGCAATCTCATTTATGAACATGGGTACAAAAATCTGAAATGAAGAATTTAAAAATGTAATTTAGCAATGAATTAAAAGACCTATTTATTATGGTCAACTCTGGAATTGTTACAGTAATGGAAGAGGAGGCAACTTTAAAAAAAGAAAAAAACACACTGCTTCACCCTGGGATGCAAGGCTGGTTCAACATATGCAAATCAATAAACATAATCCAGCATATAAACAGAACCAAAGACAAAAACCACATGATTATCTCGATAGATGCAGAAAAGGCCTTTGACAAAATTCAACAGCCCTTTGTGCTAAAATCTCTCAATAAATTCGGTATAGATGGAATGTATCTCAAAATAATAAGAGCTATTTATGACAAACCCACAGCCAATATCATACTGAATGGGC
>NW_012119821.1:2147382-2147758 GCF_000951035.1 Colobus angolensis palliatus | reverse complement strand
TTTACAAGTAAAAAACAAACAACCCCATCCAAAAGTGGGCAAAGGATATGAACAGACATTTCTCAAAAGAAGACATGCATACAGCCAACAGACACTTGAAAAAATGCTCGTCATCACTGGCCATCAGAGAAATGCAAATCAAACCATAATGAGATACCATCTCACACCAGTTAGAATGGCCATCATTAAAAAGTCAGGAAACAACAGTGCTGGAGAGGATGTGGAGAAATAGAAACACTTTTACACTGTTGGTGGGATTGTAAACTAGTTCAACCATTGTGGAAAACAGTATGGCGATTCCGCAAGAATCTAAAACTAGAAGTACCATATGACCCAGCCATCCCATTACTGGGGATATACCCAAAGGATTATAAAT
>NW_012119821.1:2142309-2146613 GCF_000951035.1 Colobus angolensis palliatus | reverse complement strand
TGACTGTGTCATTTTATTATCTCACTAAATGTGGAAAATATTTGGTAAAAATATATACCTATTATAAATAAAAATTCTAAGATTAAACAAAACTTCTTTAAGTTGATGGAGGCGTCAACATCAAGCATCATTCATGGACTAGATGAGAACTTATGGCAGCTGCTTAAATCTGTGTCTCCCTATCCTCCAGATAACAGTACAGAACAACTAGAACACATAAAATGTTACAAATATCATGCCTTCAGCATAAGTAAAGGGAAAATATGCTGAAATTCAAATTAGCTGCTAATAAAAAATGAAAAACACCAAATTCCAGTAAGTGATCACTCAGGCTTCTGGTGTAAGTTTTTGAGGCAAGTAAGAGCAGTCCAAGGAAAAGCTGAGGAAGAGAGAAGTGTAGAACTAGCAGGGGACCTGAAATTGCCCCAAAATAACCACTGAAAAGAAAAGTTTATTTGATGCATAAAAAGAATAATAAAAAAAAAAAGTCCCATTAGATGAGAGCGTTGACTACAGGGAAGAGTCAAAAAATACACATGATATGAGGTGGCTGTCTTTAAAAGTACAGTTCTGGGTGAAATCGGCAAAAAGGAAGGGAAAGGCACTCCATAGTAATCGAGTGGTAAAGGATAAGAATAGGGGAAAATTTGGAGTCCTTCAAGACAAAAGAGAAGAACAAAAGTGAGAAGGCTAAAATTCCTCTTTCAATACCACCACCAAAACCAACATAAAAAAAGAACCTATAAAACCAACAAACACAGTAGCAGGAAGTGAGAAATTTCTCCAAAAATAAAAGAATGGAGGTACATCAAAGGGACACAGCAGCCAACTTGGAAGAATTTTCAATGGCCAATTTGAAATATTTTTGAGCAACAAAATAAATAATGTAGTTTTGAATTACAAGCCAAAGTATAAAAATAAATATAGATGAGTCCATACTTATCTGTTATAAATGAATGACTAAATAAACACATAACCGGGGTAGGAGAGACAACTTTTCCATACAGGAGAATTCCAAATAATATAAGTTGACCCTCCCCTCTCCGGGAGGTAGAGCTTAGTCCCTCTCCTCTTTTTTTTTTTTTTTTTTTTCCTCTTTTTCTCTTTTTTGAGACAGAGTCTCCCTCTGTCATCCAGACTGGAGTGCAATGGCACAATCTTGGCTCACTGCAACCTCTGCCTCCTGGGTTCAAGTGATTCTCCTACCTCAGCCTCCCGAGTAGCTGGGATTACAGGCACCTACCACCATGCCCAGCTAATTTTTGTATTTTTATTAGAGATGGGGTTTCACCAAGTTGGCCAGCCTGGGTCTCAAACTCCTGACCTCAGGTGATCCACCTGCCTTGGTCTCCCAAATTGCTGGGATTACAGGTAAGAGCCACCACACCCAGCCCATCCCTCTCCTCTTTTAACTGTGAGCCAGACTGTAGGACTTGCTTCCAAAGGATATATACGAAAAAGGAAAATAATATTTTCCAGTGGAAAAATCTGACAAACACTATCTTAACCAAACAATCAAGGTTAACATGACCATGATGTCATGTGGATATTCTGTACCCCCGATGTGATGTAAATCAGAAGGACACTTTACCTCTGTGGTGTTCTTGCCAAATTGTCTCAGTTCTTTTCAAGCTCAAATATAGTCCAGTCTCACAGTGCATGAGAAGAACGTCACACAAACTCATATTGAGAGACATTCTACAAGATACCTTACCAGTATGGCAAAAAACTGTTAAGGTCATGAAAAGTTAGAAAATACTGAGAAATTGTCATATATGAAGGGAGAGATGACAACTAAATATCATGTGTTATATTGGATTGGTTCTTGGAATGGAAAAAGACATGAATTAAAAAACTGGTGAAATTCATATGAAGTCCAGAGTTTGGTTAATACTGATATACGAATGGTGGTTTCTTAGATTTAACACTAAAGGAAGCTGAAACTGTCTAGGGGATATACAAGAGCTCTCTGTGATAACTTTGCAACTTTTCTATCAACATGTAATTTTTCAAAAATTAAGAGAATGGATAAACAGAAACACTAAAGTTCATCAACTAAAGAAACAATGTGCTTACTAGTAGATTGTGACAATGAATTAGAAATCTAGAAACTCACCTCAAACTCACAAAATGAATAGAAAATAACTGAATAAAAATGTTTTTTTCTTAAATTTTGTTTTTGACACATAATAATTGTACAAATTTATGGGGTGCTGTGTGACATTTTGGTACATGTATGCATTGTGTAAAAAATACCATCAATATTTAGCATAACTATTGCCTCATACATTTGTCATTTATTTGTGGTGAGAACATTCAAAATCCTTTCTGTTAGCTGTTTTGAAATATACATACAATATTATTAACCATAGTTACTCTGCTATACTGTAATACGCAAACTTATTCCTCCCATCTAACTGTGACATTGTACCAATTGACCAATCTCTCCCTGTCTGTCCCTTCTGCCTCCCCTCCCTGGCTTCTATTGATCACTGTTCTACTCTCTACTTCTGTGAAATCACCTTCTTTAGATTCCACATATGGGTGACATAATGCATATTTGACTTTCTGTGCCTGGCTTATTTCACTTAAAATGTCTTCTAGGTTCATCCATATTGCTGTAAATGACAGGATTTTATTTTTATTTTATTTTTTTTGTGTGCTTGAACAGTGTTCTATTGTGTATATATACCACATTTCATTTAACCATCTGTTGATGGACATTTAGGTTGATTCCACATCTTGGCTATTGTGAAGAGTGCTCCAGTAAACATGGGAATGCACGTATCTTGTCGACATATTGATTTCATTTCCTTTGGATATATACCCAGGAGTGGAATTACTGGATCATATGGTAGTTCCATTTTTAATTATTTGAGGAACCTTCGTGCTGTTTTCCATAATGGCTGTACTAATTTACATGCCCACCAGCTTCCTTTTTCTCCACATCCTTGCTAACACTTATCTTTTGATTTTTGATAGTAGTCACTCTAACTGGAATGAGGTGATATCCCATTGTGCTTTTTATTTGCCTTTCCCTGGTGAATGGTGATGTTGAGCATGTTTTCATATATCTGTTGACTAATTTGTATGTCTTCTTTTGAGAAATATCTATTCAGGGTTTTTGATCATTTTAAATTAGATTTTTGTATTGTTGTTGCTATTCAGTTGAATTCCTAATATAGTCTGGATGTTAACCCTTTGTCAGATGCAGTTTGCAAATATTTTCTCCCATTATGCAGTTTGTCTTTCACTCTGTTGATTTTTTTTTTTTTCTGTGCAGAAGAAGCTTTTTAGTTTGATGTATTCCCATTTATCTATTTTTGCTTTTGTTTCCTGTGTGAATAAATCTATGCTGAATCAGAAAATGAGAGTCAATCTACCTTAGTTGATAACAATTCATTTATTCAAACAAAGACACAACAAACAAACAAAGCAACAAAGGAGCATAAGAAACTGTAATGTAATATTCCAAACTGATGCAATATACTCAAACAAGCATTTGGGGATATGAAAACTTATCTTGAATCAAAAATGCAAACATTAAAAACAGAAATAGACAAAACCACACAAAGAAATGAAAAGAGACTTGATTAAACTCCAGAAAGAAATAGAAGAAAAAAGACCAAATCACATCACGAATAGAGACTAAATTACAAGTTGCCCAAGGGAGAATAGGCTCAAAAGGACATTTTAAAAGAAGCATTGAAGAAACACAGAAAACAACCCAGAGAATAAATATAGGATATGGATAGAAGTAAAAAAAGTCAGAAAGTAAGTGGTTGAAATGGAAGACAAAGAAGAAACAATAAAAATTTAATTAAAACACTCATAGGAGGAGAAACAGAGCAACTGAATACAACTACCTTTCAAAACTGTAATTCAAGATAACTTTCAGAAATAAAATCCAGATCCATATATTAAGACATCACTGAACATCTGGAAATTAACCAAGAAAAATTAATCTTAAGACATATTTGAGAAAGATGATTAGACTTCTAATATAAAAAATCCTCAAGGATTCAGGTGTATATAAATCAAATACAAAAACAAAGAATTCAACCTGACATTAGATTGCTCAAAAACAACAAAAAAAAGTAGGCAACAATGGAGCACCATTTTCAACAGACTCCAAACAAGTTTGAACTAAAAATTCATTTCAGCCCAGCTGTCCTTCAAGTAACTAGGGGTCCCAATAACTACCTTTTTCTTGCTCTTTCTTTCTTTCTTTCTTTCTTTCTTTCTTTCTTTCTTTCTTTCTTTCTTTCTTTCTCTCTTTTCTTCTTTCATTTTCTTTCTCCATT
>NW_012119821.1:2139769-2141075 GCF_000951035.1 Colobus angolensis palliatus | reverse complement strand
CGCCCAGCCCACTCATGAATTTTCTATAGAAATATCAGTAAGTTTTCTTATGAGGCTTGGCAGGTTGATTCTAAAGATCAATTGGAAAGACAAACGTGCAAGAATATCTAGGAAAGTGGCAAAACAAAACCAAAGAAACCCCAAAAGCCCCACAGCCAAACATGAAGGGAACTAATGTTTTATCTAACATTAAAACATAAAGCCTCTGCAATAAAACAGTGTACATAAGTACACTGGTACATAAGTAAACAAGCAAGCTAGTGATGTAAAATAAAAAGTTCAGGAAAAGCACCAAGTACATCTGGAAATTATATGCATGATAAAGGTGACATCTGAAATTACTAGGTAAAAGATGTACTTTTCAATAAATAGTGTTGAAAAAAAACCTGTTCACTGATTTGGAAAAAGATAAAATTAGGGCATTTTCTCACTACACACAAGATTGAACTCCAAATGTACGTAGGTTTTAAACATAAAAATGAAGCCAACCAAGCAATAGAAGAGAAATGGGTGAAGTTTTCTATAACCCGAGTATAAGAAAAGGTTTTCTAACTATGGTTCAAAATCCAGAGGCTATAAAAGATTGATAAATTTTACTATATAAAAATTTATCTATCAAAAGAAACCATAAGGCAAAAGGCAAATGACAAACTGGCAGAAAAATGTTTCCACATATATTGTAGGTAAAGGGTAATATCTCTATTAGATATAGGACTCTAAAATATTGAGAGCACAAAATAGGAAGACCTGAAGGAAAATGAGCTGACATAAACAGACAAAAAGAAAAGAAGACATTAAAATCACCTTTTGATATAAAAAGACTCATCAACCTCACTCATAATTATGGAAATGCAAGATAAGACCACATGTGATACCATTTCTCACCTATCATACTGATAAAAATTAAACACAATATTACTAAAAATTCTTTCGGTGAGGTTGTGGGGGAAACAGCTACTTTCATACATTAATGGTGGAAATTAAAACTAGTAAATTACTTTTGGATGGAATTTAGCAATAGGTAGCAAAGTTACATAGGTATTTACCTTTTAAAAATTTTCTTTTAAAAATCAGTTTTATTTTATATGTTTAGGTATACAACATGATGTTATAGGATACATATAGAAAGCAAAAAGGTACTACAATGAAGCACATTAATATATTTATTGTTGGTACACTTGGTTTCTCAAGTCACCTGCTTGGCCCTCTTCCAAGTTGTACTTTCCTTCTTTTCTTTCCTTTCCTTACTGTTCCAAAGCTTTTTAATAGACTTTCACTCCTGCACTGAAATATATATATATATATA
>NW_012119821.1:2107927-2139224 GCF_000951035.1 Colobus angolensis palliatus | reverse complement strand
TTTTTTTTTTGTAGCAAGAGCAGCTAAAATCTCATTTTGCATGAATTCAAAATACGGAACAATTTTATTACCTGTAGTCTTTATACCATAAGATTTTTAGGTTTATTCATCCTACATATTAACCACTATTTTTTTCAGAAGGGGTCTCACTTTGTCACCCGGGCTGGCATAGCTCACTAAAGCCATGCCCAATTTTTTCCCTAGAGAAGAAGTCTTGCTTTGTTGCCCAGCCTGGTCTCAAACTCCTGGGTTCAAGTGATCCTCCCACTTCAACATCCTGAGTTGCTGGGATTACAGCTATGCCTGGCAATGCATATTACCTACTTCGTGTCTACTGACCTATATCTCCCCACCGTCCCCAGACAACCACTGTTTTGTTCTCTATCTCGGTATATTTGAAAACATTGTTTTTAGATTCCATGTTTAAGTGAAATTATGTAATATTTTTCATTCTGTGCTTGGATTATTTCACTTAGCATAGTGTCTTCCAGGCTCAGCTACATTGTGGCAAATGGCAAAATCTCATTATTATTTTTTTTAATACCGAATAATATTTTTGTGCATGTATACATACACCATGGATTATCCACTTACCCACTGACAGACACTTAGGTTGTTTCATAACTTGGCTATTGTGAATAATGATGGACAGTATCTTTATGAGGTGGTGATTTCGTTTCCTTTGGGTATATGCTCAGAAGAGGCATTGCTGGGCCATATGCTAGTTCTATGTTTCATTTCTTTGGAAACCTATATATTGTTTTCCATAATGGCTGTACCAATCTACATTTCCACCAACAGTGTACAAGAGTTTTCTTTTCTCCACACCTTTGTCATTATTTGTTACTTTTTAACTTTTTGAGAATACCCATCCTAATGGGTATGAGGTGGTACTCATAATGGTTTTGATTTCCATCTTCCTGATATTTAATGATATTCAGCATCTTTTCCTTGTATCTGTTGACCATTTTGATGTCTTCTTTGGAGAAATGTCTATTCAGGTGTTTTGCCCATTTTTAATCATGTTACTTGTTTTTCTACTATTGAGTTGTATGAAATCTTTATAAATTTTGGATATTAATCCCTTATTAGATACATAGTTTGCAAATACCTTTTCCCAATCTGTAGAGTGCCATTTTATATTGTTGATTGCTTCCTTTGTGATGCAGACGCTTTTTAGTTTAGTGTGGTCCCATACTTATTTTTACTTTTGTGGCTTGAGCTTTCAGTATGATGTCTAAAAAGTTATTGCCAAGACCAATGTCCAAAAGAATTCTCCCTATGTTCTCTTCTAGAAGTTTTCTAGTTTCTGATCTTATATTTAGGTCTTACCCATTTTTTAGTTGATTTCTGGGTATGGTGTAAGATAAGAGTCCAATTTCATTCTTTGGCATTCAGAAATCAAGTTTTTTCAGCATTATTTATTGAAGAGACTGTCTTTTCCCCGTTGGATCCTCTAGATGCCCTTGTCAAAAATTAGTTGACCACGTATGTGTGGATTTACTTCTGGGTTCTCTATTTTATTCCACCTATCTATGTGTCTGTGTTTATGCCAGTATCATACTTTTTTGATTACTATATCTTTGTAATATAATTCAAAATCAGGAAGTGTGATGCCTCCAACTTTGTTTTTCTTTCTCAGAATTATTTTTGAATTTTGATAGAGATTGCACTGAACATTTTAACAGGATTAATTCTTTGGCTTCATGAACATGGGATATCTTTCCATTTATTTGTCTCTTCAATTTTTTTCATAAAGCTTTCTATGTACAGATCTTTCACCTCCTTGGTTAAATTTATTTCTAAGTTTTTTTGTGTTTTTTTGATACTATCATAAAAGTGATTGTTTTCTTTTTCAAGTAGGTTATTTGTGTATGAAATTGCTACCAATACTTGTATATTGATTTTATACACTACTATTTAATAAATTCATTTAATCGTTCTAACAAATTTTTTGGGGAATTTTTTTTTTATAGGATCATGTCATCTGCAAATAGAGATGTACTCTACTTTTCTGACTCAGATGCCTTTTATTTCCTTTTCTTATGTGATTGTTCCTGCTAGTACTTCCAGTATTATGTCAAATAGAAGTGGTGAGAGTGGGCATACTTTCCTGGCATGAGATTTAAGTGGAGAAGCTTTCAGTTTTTCCTCATTGATTATGATGTTCGTCATGGGTTTTTCACAAATGTCCTTTATTATGGTGAGGGAGTTTCTTTCTATTTATAAACTGTTGAGAATTTTTAATCAAGAAAGGATGTGGGACTTTTTAGAATTTTTTTTTAATGTAAGTGAGATGATCATGCGATTTTTATCTTTCATTTTGTTAATGTGATGTATCATATTGATTGATTTGCATACATTAAACCAGACTTGCATGCCAGGGATAAATCCAATGTTCATGATGTATAATCTTTTTGATATGTTATTGGATTCAATTTGCCAATATTTTACTGAGGTTTTTTTGCATCAGTGTTCATCAAAGAGTTTGGCCTGTGGTTTTCTTTTCTTGTGATGTGTTTGTCTTGTTCAGATATCAAGGTGATGTTGATTTCATAAAATGTGTTTAAAAATATTCACTCTAGCTGTATTCTTTGGAAGAGTTTAAGAATTTGTATTAATTCGTCTTTGAATGTTTGGTAGAATTTATCCAGGAAACCACATGGTCCTGGGGCTTTTTTTGTTTTGAAAGGTTTTTGATCACTTCCTCAATCGCTTTTATTTGTTACTGAACCGTTCAGACTTTATTTTTCTTCCTTATTCAATCTTGGTAGGTTGCATTATTCTAGGAATTTATCAGCTTCCTTTAGGTTATTCAGTTTGTTGGCATATAATGGTTCCTAATAGTCTCTTATGATGCTTTTTACTTCTGAGGCTTATGTTTTAATTTCTTCACTTTTAGTTTTGATTGTATTTGAGTTCTCTTTTATTTTCTTAGTCTAGCTAATAATTTGTTGATTTTTTTTCCCCAAAAAACCCAACTCTGGCTGGGCACAGTGGCTCATGCTGTAATCCTAGCACTTTGGGAGGCTGAGGTGGGTGGATCATAAGGTCAGGAGTTTGAGACCAGCCTGGCCAATATGGCAAAACTCCATCTCTACTAAAAATATAAAAATTAGCCAGACATGGTGGCAGGCACCTGTAGTCCCAGCTACTCAGGAGGCTGAGGCAGGAGAATTGCTTGAACCTGGGAGGCAGAGGTTGCAGTGAGCCAAGATCACACCACTGCACTCCAGCCTGGGCGACAGAGCGAGACTCCATCTCAAAACAAAAACAAAAACAAAAACACAAAAAACCCAACTCTTAGATATATTGATTCTTTCCATAGTTGTATTAGTCTGTTCTCACACTGTCAATAAAGACATACTCGAGACTGAGGAATTTATAAAGGAAAGAGGTTTAATTGACTCACAGTTCCACGTGGCTGAGGGGCCTCACAATCACGGTGGAAGGTGAATGAGGAGGAGCAAAGTCGTGTCTTACGTGGCAGCAGGCAAGAGAGTGTGTACAGGGGAGCTCCCCTTTATGAAACCATCAGATCTCATGAGACTTATCCACTGTCACAGGAATGGCGTGGGAAAACCTTGCCCCCGTGATTCAGTTACCTCCCGCTGGGTCCCTCACATAACACATGGGGATGATCACCATTCAAGGTGAGATTTGGTGGGGGCACAGAGCCAAACAATCTCAATGGTTTTTCTCTGTTCAGCGTAGTACTGGGAGTCCTGGCCGGAACAATCAGGCAAGAAAAAGAAATAAAAGCCACACACATAGGATGAGAGAAAGTCAAACTATCCCTGTCCGTAGATGTTATAATTCTGTACCTGGAAAACCCCATAGTCTCTGTGCAATAGCTCCTTGATCTGATAAACAATTTAGGCAATGTTTCAGAATACGAAATCACTGTACAGAAATCAGTAGCATTCCTATACACCAACCATATCCAAAATGAGAGCCAAGTCAGAAACGCAATCCCATTCACAATAACCACAAACAGAATAAAATATCTAGAAAAACAGTTAACCAGGGAGGTAAAAGATCCCTGCAACAAGAATTACAAAGCACTGCTCAAAGAAATCAGAAGTGACACAAATAAATAGAAAAAATTCCATGATCAAGGATAGGAAAAATCAATATTGTTAAAATGGTCATACTGCCCACAACAATTTACAGATTCAGTGCTCTTCCTATCAAACTACCAATCACATTCATCACAGATTTAGAAAAAAACTATTTAAAAATTTATATGGAATAAAAAAGAGCCTGAATAACCAAGGCAGTCCTAAGCAAGAAGAGCAAAGTGAGAGGCATCACATTACCCAACTTCAAACTATACTACAAAGGTATAAAAAGCAAAACAGCGTGGTACTGGTACAAAAACAGACACATAGAACAATGGAACAGAATTGAGAGCCCAGAAATAATGTCATACACCTACCACCACCTGATCTTTGACAAACTTGACAGATACAAACAATGGGGAAGATACTCCCCATTCAATAAATGATGCTAGGATAACTGTCTAGCACATGAAGATTGAAACTGGACCCCTTCCTTATACCGTATACAAAAATTCACTTAAAATGAATTAAAGACTTAAATGTAAAACATACAATGTTAAAAATAAAACCTGGAAGATAACCTAGGACATACCATTCTGGACATAAGACTAGGCGAAGATTTTACAACCAAGATGCCAAAAGCAATTGCAACAAAAATTCAAGGTGAGATTTGGTGATTAAACTGAAGAGCTTTAGCACAGCAAAAGAAAGTATCAACAGAGTAAACAAACAGCCTACAGAATAGGTGAAAATATTTGCAAACTCTGCATCTGACAAAGGTCTGATATCCAGAATCTATAAGGAACTTAAACAAATCTGCAAGCAAAAAACAAATAGCCCCATTAGAAGGTGAGCAAAGGACATGAACAGATACTTTTGAAAAGAATACATACACATGGCCAACATTCATAGGAAAAAGTGCTCAAGGTATTTTTATTTATTTATTTACTTATTTATTTTTGGAGGAGTCCCACTCTGTTGCACCCAGGCTGGAGCGCAGTGGCTCAATCTCGGCTCACTGCAACCTCCATCTCCCAGGTTCAAGCAATTCTCCTGCCTCAGCCTCCTGAGTAGCTGGGTCTACAGGTGCATGCCACCACACCCAGCTAATTTTTTGTATTTTAGTAGAGACAGGGTTTCACTGTGTTGCCCAGGGTGGTCTCAAACTCCTGACCTCAGGCAATCAGCCTGCCTTGGCCTCCCAAAGTGCTGGGATTACAGGTGTGAGCCACCATGCCCAACCTTCAAGGTATTTTTAAATTTCTGTTTTGATTACTTATTTGACCCATTGATTGTTTAGGAGCATGTTTAATTTTTACATATTTGTGAACTTTCCAAGATTCCTTCTGTTATTGATTTCTAGTTTCATACTATTTTGGTTAGAAATGATCTCGGATATATTTTCAGTCTTAAGGTTGTTAATGTAGGTTTTAACCATAAAAATGTTTACTTTTTGACTCAGCACTTCCACTTCTAGAAATTTACCCTGAAGATAAATGATATGGTTTGGCTGTTTCCACACCCAAATCTTGAATTTTAGCTCCCATAATTCCCACTTGCTGTGGAAGGAACCCAGTGGCAGGTAATTGAATTATGGAGGTAGGTCTTTTCCATGTTGTTCTTGTGATAGCGAGTAAGTCTTACGAGTTCTGATGGTTTTATAAAGAGGAGCTCCCCTGCACATACTCTGTCTTGTCTACTGCCATGCAAGACTTGACTTTGCTCCTCATTTGCCTTCTGCCGTGATTGTGAGACCTCTCCAGCCATGTGGAAGTATAAGTGCATTAAACCTCATTTTCTTTATAAATTACCCTGTCTCAGCTATGTCTTAATTAGCAGTGTGACAACAGACAAATACAGTAAATTGGTACTGGAGTGGGCACTGCTGCAAAGATACCCGGAAATGTGAAAGTGACTTTGAAACTCGGTAACAGGCAGAGATTGGAATAGTTTGGAAGGCTCAGAAGAAGACAGAAAGATGGGGGAAAGTTTAAAACTTCCTAGAGACTTGTTGAATGGCTTTGACCTTAATGTTAATAGTATTGTGGACAATAAAGTCCAGGCTAGGTGGTCTCAGTTGGAGATGAGGAAATTGTTGGGAACAGGAGCAAAGGTGATCCTTGTTATGCTTTAGCAAAGAGTCTGACTGCATTTTGCCCCTGCCCTAGAGCTCTATGGAACTTTGAACTTGAGAAAGATGATGTAGGGTACCTGGCAGAAAAAATTTCTAAGTGGCAAAGCATTCAAGAAGAAGTAGAGCATAAAAGTTTGGAAAATTTGCAGCCTGATGATGCTATAGAAAAGTAAAACCCATTTTCTGGGGAGAAATTCAAGCTGGCTGCAGAAATTTACATAAGTAATGAGGAACCAAATATGAATCACCAAGACAATGGAGAAAATGTTTCCAGAGCATGTTAGAGACCTTTATGGCAGCCCCTCCCATCACAGGCCCAGAGGCCTAGGAGGAAAATATGATTTTTGTGAGCTAGGCCCAGGGACCATCTGCTGTGTGCAGTCTGGGGACTTTATGCCCTGCATCCCAGCTGCTCTAGCCATGGCTAAAAGGGGCCAAGGTACAGCTTGGGCCATGGCTTCAAAGGGTGCAAGGCCCAAGCCTTGACAGCTTCCATGTGTTGTTGAGCCTGCAGGTACACAGAAGTCAACAGCTGAGGTTTGGGAACCTTCTCCTAGATTTCAGAAGCTGTATGGAAATGCCTGGATGTCCAGACAGAGGTGTGCTGCAGGGGCGGAGCACTCACAAAGACCCTCTGCTAGGGTAGTGCAGAAGGGAAATGTGGGGTCATAGCACCCACACAGCATCCCCACTGGGGCACTCCCTAGTGGAGCTGTGAGAAGAGGGTTATTATACTCTAGAGCCCAGAATGGTAGGTTCACGTACAGCTTGCATTGTGCACTTGGAAAAGCTGCAGACCCTCAATGCCAGCCAGTGAAAGCAGCTGGGAGGGGAGCTGTACCCTGCAAAGCCACAGGTGTTTAGCTGCCCAAGGCCATGGGAGCCCACCTCTTACATCAGTGTGATGTGGATGTGAGTCATGAAGTCAAAAGAGATCATTTCAGAGCTTTAAGATTTGACTGCCTCATTGGATTTCAGACTTTCATGGGACCTGTAGCCCCTTTGGCCAGTTTCTCCCATTTGGAATAAATGTATTTACCTAATACCTGGACACCCATTGTATCTAGGAAGTAACTAACTTGCTTTTGATTTTACAGGCTGATAGGCGGATGGGACTTGCCTTGTCTCAGGGAAGACTTTGGACTGTGGACTTTTGAGTTAATGCTGACATGAGTTAAGATTTTGGGAGATTGTTGGGGAGGCATGATTGGTTTTAAAATGGAGGACATGAGATTTGGGAGGGGTCGGGGTAGAATGATAGGGTATGCCTGCATCCACACCCAAATCTGGAATTTTAGCTTCTATAATTCCCACGTGTCATGGGAGAGACCCAGTGGGAGGTAATTGAATCATGGGATGGGTCTTTCTCATACTGTTTTCATGATAATGAATAAGCCTCGTGACATCTGATGGTTTTATTAAGGAGAGTTCCCCTGCACATGATCTCTGTCTTGCCTGCCGCCATGTAAGACTTGACTTTGCCCCTCCTTTTCCTTCTGCCATGATTGTAAGGCCTCCCTAGCTATGTGGAACTGAGTCCATTAAACCTCTTTTTTTTATAAATTAAAGAAAAAGTCTCCAGTCTCGGGTATGTCTTTGTTAGTAGTATAAGAACAGACTAATACAATATACTTCCAAAAATTTCAAATACTTATGCACATGATTATTCTTGGCAGCATTTTTAAAATTGTGAAATAATGGAAACAAATACCCATGTATAGGAGAGTGATTGAACAAACTGTGGTATAACCACAAGCTGGAGGATCAATGAAGAGAATCTCCATGAATAAAAATATGGAATGATTTCCAGGGTATACTGTTAATTAAAAAAATATAAAATGTAAAAGAATATAGTACATTTCATTTTGTGTGAGAAAGAAGAAGAAATAAAAATGTATCTTATACAAAAAGAAATATAGGAATGGTGGAATATAATAGAAAGGACAGGAGATGAGAATGGGTTAGAAGGCATGGGGAGAGTGACACTTCTCTGAGTATGCCTCTGTGTCTTTAGAATCATGTTAATGTTTCTTACAATTTATGTTTTTTATATATATATGACTTTCTTGTACTACTTATGCAGCTTTTAAAAGCCTGAAATCATTTCAAAATAAACACAAAAAATCACACACAAAGCATTCTTTTTGAAGTCAGAAACATGTCAAGACTGTCTGTTTTCACTGCTACCATTCTCTTTTGTACTAGAAGTCCTAAAGTGTGCAATAAGGAGAAGAAAATACATAATAGTCATTAATTTTGGAAAAAAAGTCACATATATTTGCAGATATTGTGTTTGTCTACTTAAAAATCAAAACAGAATCTGGTGACACATGAATAGTGCTTTTAAGAGAGTAAATCAGAATGAATTTACAAAAGTCCTCAGCTTTTCTAGGCACTATCAACAAAGATAACATATGAGGAAGATGGGGGAAGATACCAGATTGAAGGGATTTGAGAAGTGGATGGGAAGCAGATTATAGAGACTATGTGTGCAAGCAGTTCTTTAGAAAATTTTGCATATAAAGAAGAGCAATTGCCGGCAGGATATGTAAAAGGGTGTAGTTTCTTTTCTGCTCTTCCTCCTCTTTGTCTTCTTCTTGACAAGATATATTACAGCATTTTTGTATGCTGCTGGAAATAATACAGTAGAGGGAGAAAGACTGATGTTGCTGGAGATTTATGGCAGCCAAAGTCCCTGTGAAAGCACTGTGGGCAACCTTAGCAAAGCACAGGTCACTTCTTTAATTGTAACAAAGGGAAACTGTGGAATATGTGTGCACATGGGCAAAACTTACAGATCTGGTGGTAAAAAGACAAGGAAGTATTGTGCAGTATGAGACAAGGTCAACTAAGACCAAGAGTAGGGTAGGAAATTTGAGGAGAAAAGTGAACATGTAAAAGTCTTCTTAGAAGACTGGAAATCAAATTTACTGTAGTAACAAATAGAATTGGTAGGGAGTTGAGATTCTATTTGCAATATGTGAATATAAATTAAAAGGAAAACTGTTTTTTTCTGGTTGTTTGTTTGAATTTCCCTAGAAATATTAAGGTGCTTGGGTGCAGGCACAGATATGGTAAATGGTTGCTTTGTCTCCAGTGTGGGAGTTTTTCCAGGTGGGTATAATGCAGGGAGAGAAGGGGCAAGGTAATTGATGGTGTTTGCAGAAATATAGTGTTGGAGCATGTCATCTAAGCGGGATCAGGATAAAAGTAAATTGAGGATAAAGCTCTAGACAGAGAAAAAAAGTGACGGGTCCAGTAGATTAGAAATCAGGTTGGGGTTGAAACATTTTAAAGTGGTAGTAGTTAAGCAAGTGTGCTAGCAGTAGAGGGGCTGTACAGTTTTTAGTGATGACAAGGTCCCACCATGGTGTAACTAAGAGAGTGGTGGGTTGAAGTTAAGTCAAGTTACAAAAGAAGGGAGTCAAGAATTTGAGTGTCTTAGGGTGTTCCAGAGGGTTTCCATTCATAGGCTGATATTACATAAAATGATAAAAAGAGTTGGGATGGAGAGGAAGGTTCTGAGTCAGGAGTAAGGTGGTATATCCAGGTGGCATAGTCTCAGGATAGGAGGTTTTTAAGAGCGTGAATACACAATGGATTGGACATGCCAATGGGAAACAAGGAGAGCCACCTGCCCACCACAACCTGAGACTTGAGACAAAAATAGCCTTTTCTGGGTAGGCTGTCCGTGGGTGCTTTGTTTTCATGGCAGGACCAGATTTTGATTAAATGAAAATGTGGGGGAACCATTCTAAGAAGAGGTTGTATATGTGGGGTAGTTTGCTTATTCCCACCATGAATTCCAGAGGTAAAAGGAAAGCTTGAGGTGGAAAGGGACCAAAGGGGGATTGATTCAGATGAGGATACGCTAAGCAGTATGGGTGTAAAAGTTTTGGTAAAAGTAATCAGAGAGGCTCATTCAGGGATTTAAAATATAAGATTTGTCCTGATCATTTTCTAAAGGAGCATGAATTTGATCTACAATATTTGGGTGCAAGAAACAATGTTTATCTTGTTTCTCTTCTTTAAATTATACTTGGTTCTAAATCTTCAATGGGCTATCTGGTAATAAATAATATTTAAAGCATGTTTGGGGGTTTCTTTCTACCCACTGGGGTTATAGAAGAATGGGAGGCTTCTTATACTATTCAGGAAGTTCCTGAGGGCCTCTAGGCTCTGTATCATTACTGTTGCTGATGAGCTGCTCATTGTCCAAACTATGTTCCATTTTAAGTCATGCAATTAATTTGCTTAAAAATCCATTTGTTTCACTGCCAGTTCTGCCATGTGAAGTTTAAACATGGACCTCTTAGGCTTGTGTTTCCAGGTTCAGTCCCCAGAAATCCACCTCCCAGCTTCATGAGAAAGTCTGAGCATCTCCTGGAGTACTGGGTTGGGGAGGGGGCACTGGTCTCTGCCACTGGAAGACCCTACTTTGATTTTAATCCTCCATGCCTTTACAAAAGCCTTCTCATCTTGAAATTGGTAAAACTCATTTTTAACTGCTTATTCCCATGACTGTAGACTTCAGAGACAAATAACTCCCTTCTTTCCAGGGGATTTGATATGCCTGGAGGATAACATCACTGCTTGCCTACTGGGTAGAAGTAGAGAATAAAGACTTCACCTTTTTCCATCATGAGGCTATAGGAATGTTTTTCTATTAGATTATTTTCATCTGTTTTTTTTGAGTTTAGTGGACCCTCAGATTTAGTGCTGGGCTCTGAATGCATTACCTGTGGCTTGGAAGCTTCCAGAGTAGCTGCTCCCTTTGCTTTTGAGGGTTCCTGTGATTAGATTGAGACAGAGTGATGAGAGGCACTCTCCCTTAAACAGGGTGGGTTGAAACAGCTTCAATATCTAGCCTCTATCCCTGAGAGGCAGCACTGCATGTAGAACTGCAGAAACAGGAAAGACTACCCCAAAACAGGACTCTGGGAGTTCTTCACCAGTATGCAAATCAGTTAACACCAAACAGTTGCTTTCACAGTCACACCGTCATGGTGCCCAGAGTAATCATTTCCGTTCCCACCATTGGGTGGGTGTGAGAACTGGGCTCGTTTTAAAACATATGACTAATGAGCATGTATCCGGATGGTACATCTGGTATTGATAGAACTGATCTGAAAAGATGGCAATGCAACTGAGACCTGGGAACACAGCTGATGGGCAACTCGCTGAGCCTGGGTAGCTTTCTGCTTGTGGGGGTTGATGGTGGGAAGGAAAGGTTTTCAGTATCTCCTGTTTCATTCAGAGTATTTTCTTTTTTGAGAGCATTTAGTTGAAAGATTTCCAGGCAAGTTAGTTAACAGATTCATCTTGGAAAACTGAAGCCTTCAGTTCTCTGAAAAATACAAATAAGTTAACACTCAAATTGTTTTGGGTAGAAGCAGCCCGTGGCTCTTCCACCTGATGCCTATTTGCACTTTGTCTTGATTTCACTTAGGAAGTAGCCACATGAGCATGAGGAACCTTGACTCCCAGAAAAAAATGAATAAAGTACATACATGAAAAGGAATACAAGCTCAATCATTCACTTTAAAAATTAAGAATAGGAAATGTAGGACCCTATCTGATCAATGTAACATACAACAAAGAACCAAAGAGAACTAGCAAATGAGAGGGGGAAAACAAGAAAAAAGCAATAAATTACACTTACCATTAAATAATATTATGGATTATTCTTTCATTTACATTTTTCTTCCTTTGCTGTTTGCCTCTTTTTTTTTTTGGCTGATTTCCATTTTTACTAGTTAGCTTTAGCTTGGGGACCTAAATCTGAACCAAATCAATTTTTTTTGTAGTATGAATTAAAAGGAATGTTACCTTTCTTTCCTACCTTATTTGATTTTAAATTTATGTGATTTTTAAGGGTGTATCCTGATTTATAGAATTACTCAGAATCTTTCTAGAAATGGGCTATATCCTACATCATATCCCTCTGGTATGGTTTTCAATTACTGCCATAACAACTTACATAGTAAGTCGATTAAATGATACAAATTTATTATCTTATAGTTCTGAAGGTCAGAAATTCAATTCAGTTCTCAGGCTAAAATCCTATTATCTGTGCTAACATCAAGGTGTTGCCAGTTCCAAGTCCATGTTTTCTTCTGAAAGCTTTAGGAGAAAATCTGTTTCCTATTCAAATTCCTAGAGACCCATATTCCTTGGGTTGTGGCCCCTTCTTCCACCTTCAAAGCCAGCAACATCACTGGATTAGTCTTTTCTCACACTGCTAATAAAGGTATACCTGACACTGGGTAATTTATAAAGGAAAGAGGTTTAATGACTCGCAGTTCAGCATGGCTGGGGAGGCCTCAGGAAGCAAACATGTCTTTATTTACATGGTGGCAGCAAATAAGTGCAGAGAAAAGTTTAGGGGAAGCCCCTTATAAAACCATCAGATCTCCTGAGAACTCACTCACTATCATGAGAACAGCATGGAGGTTAACTGCCCCCATGTTTCAATTAGCTCCCATCAGGACCCTTCCAGACACGTGGAGATTATGGTAAGTACAGTTCGAGATGAGATTTGGGTGGAGACATAGCCAAACCATATCATACTGCCCCTGGCACCTTCCAAATCTCATGTCCTCATGTTTCAAAACACAATCATGCCCTTTCAACAGTCCCCCAAAGTCTTAACTCATTCCAGAACTAACTCAAAAGTCCACAATCCAAAGTCTTATCTGAGACCAGCCAAGTCCCTTCTGCCTATGAGTCTGTAAAATCAAAGCAAGCTAGTTACTTCATAGATACAATGGGGGTACAGGCATTGGGTAAATACACCCTTTTGAAATGGGAGAAATTGGCCAAAACAAAGGGGTTACAGGCCCCATACAAGTCTAAAGTTCAATAGGGAAGTCGTTAAAAATTAAAGCTCCAAAATGATCTCCTGTGACTCCATGTCTGACATCCATGTCATGCTGATGCAAGAGGTGTGCCCCCATGGCCTTGGACAGCTCTGCTTCTGTGACTTTGCAGGGTACAGTCCCCCTGTGGCTACTTTCATGGGCTGGCATTGAGTGTCTCTGGCTTTTCCAGGTGCACAGTGCAAGCTGTCTGTGGATCTATCCTTCTGGCCTCTGGAGGACAGTAACCCTCTTCTCACAGCTTCACTAGGCAGTGTCCCAGTGGGGACTCTGTGGGGGCTCTGACCCCCAACATTTCTTTTCCACACTTCCTTAGCAGCAGTTCTCCATGAGGGTTCCACCCCTGCAGCAAACTTCTGCCTGGACATCCAGGTGACTCTCAAAACAAGGTGGAGGTTCCCAAACCTCATTTCTTGACTTCTGTTCACCCACAGGCTCAATGCCACATGAAAGCTGCCAAGGTTTGGGGTTTGCAACCTTTGAAGCCATGACCTAAGTTGCACCTTGGCCCCTTTTAGCCATGGCTGGAGTAGCTGGGATGCAGGACACAAAGTCCCTAGGCTGCACACAGCAGGGGGACCCTGGACCTGGCCTATGAAACTGTTTTCCCCCTAGGCCTCTGGGCCTGTGATAGGAGAGGCTGTCACGGTCTGTAACATGCCCTGGAGACATTTTCCCCCTTGTCTTGGTAATTAACATTTGGCTCCTCATTACTTATGCACATTTCTGTAGCCGCTTGGATTTCTCTCCGGAAAATGGGATTTTCTTTTCTATTGTATTGTTAGGCTGCAAATTTTCCAAACTTTTATGCTGTGCTTCCTCCTAAATGCTTTGCCACTTAGAAATTTCTTCTACCAGATACCCTAAATTATCTCTCTCAAGTTCAAAGTTCCACAGATCTCTAGGGCATGGGCAAAATGCCACCAGTCTCTTTATTAAAGCATAACAAGGGTCATCTTTGCTACAGTTCCCAATAATTTCCTCATCTCCATCTGAGACCACCTCTGCCTCGACTTTATTGTCCATATCACTATCAACATTTAGGTCAAAGCTATTCAACAAGTCTCTAGGAAGTTTCAAACTTTCCCACATCTTTCTGTTTTCTTCTGAGCCCTCCAAATCTCTAGGAGTTTCCAACTTTCCCACATTATTCTGTCTTCTTTTGAGCCCTCCAAACTGTCCTAACTTCTGTCTGTTACCCAATTCCAAAGTTGTTTCCACATTTTTACTCTTTACAGCAGTACCTCACTACCTAGTACCAATTTTCTGTTAATCTGTTCTCATGCTGCTAATAAAGACATATCTGAAACTGGGTAATTTATAAAGAAAGGAGTTTGAATTGACTCACAGTTCAGCATGGCTGGGGAGGCCTCAGGAAGCAAACATGTCCTTCTTCACATGGTGGCTGCAAGTAGAAGTGTAGAGGAAAGGCAGGGATGGAAGCCCCTTATAAAACCATCAGATCTCCTGAGAACTCACTCACTATCATGAGAGCAGCATGGAGCTATCCACCCCCATGATTCAATTACCTCCCACTGGGTGCCTCCCATGATACATGGGGATTATGAGGACTACAATTCATGATGAGATTTGGGTGAAGATGCAGCCAAACCATATGAATCTTATCCCTCTGACCCGTTTTTCATAGGCCCATCTCTCTCTTACCAGGGCAAGGAGAGGTTCTCTGCTTTTCAGGGCTGTTGTGATTAGATTGGGTTTACTTGAATATTCCGGATGAGTCTCCCCATCTTAAAGCCAACAATTAATTGGTTAGCAGCATTAATTGCTTTTGTAACTTTAGTTCTCATTGCCATGCAACATAATACATTCATAGGTTCTAGGAATTAGGATGTGGACTTTTCAGCAGAGCCATTATTATGGGTAGGCCATTATTATGCCTACCACAACTTCCCTTTTCTTAAAATAATTAGATAATTTCCCCTTTTGGTCTCAGAACATCTGTGCCCACAAGGATTTGTCTATGAGGTATATTGAATGAGGACATTCCAGCCTTAAAAATGATTGAGAAAAGTGGAGAATTCATTTCTCCCAGCCAAAAATCCCTACATGTTTTTAAAAATCGTTATTAAATTTTTTGGTCTACTTGAGGCATAGTAAATATGATGTATATCTTATTTTGTTAAGTGTTTTTTAGTGATTGTTATCTAGTTATTTTTGGAGTTAGCCTCTCTCTGTGTTTAGACAGAGGCAGAAAGAGGGAATATCAATTATGAGGAGATAGATGTAATCTAAATTTCTGACTTTGAGCTCCTGATTGTACCGTGTTTGTCACTCTGTTGAGAGAAAAAAAAATTGTTAAAGAATTCACTGTTATCATTTGAATATAACCTAATCCTTCCACATAAAACTGTTAATATTACTGATTTTGTTGGCATTGTCTCTGGTTCAGAATGTACTTGGGATTTTTAATTTTTTTGGCCCTAGTCATACTAAACATAATGAGGTAAGTAGAAATTACCTTGCCATTTGTCTCTGCTTCTGTTTTCTTCTCCTACATCACACTCATCCCTACCCTGGTGTTGTGATTTGGTTCTGTGCCCCCGACAAATCTCACCTTGAAATGTGGCTCCTGTAATTCCCTCGTGTTATGGTACAGTCCCAGTGGGAGATAACTGAACCATAGGGGCAGTTTCCACCATACTGTTCTTGTGATGGTGAATAAGTCTCATGAGAGTTGATGGTTTCCGAGGGGGAAACCTTTTCCTTTGACTTTCCTTCTCTCTTGCTGCCACCACGTGAGAAGTGCCTTTTGCCTTCTGCCATGATTGTGAGGCCTTCCTAGCCATGTGAAACTGTGAGTCCATTAAATCTATTTTTCTTCCCAGTCTCGGGTATGTCTTTGTCAGGAGCATGAAAACAGACTAATACATCTGGAGAACCCGGGCTGACTGCTATAGGGAAGCCAGCTCTTTCTATTAAAACTCTGGGATATTGTTTGACTTTGCCTTCCTGTCTCTACCTCAGTACCCACCAACGGTATTCTGTTTGACACATGAAAATTAGATACAGTCATGTGCCATATAGTCATGTACCATAAAATGACATTAGATACAGTCATGTGCCATAAAATGACATTTCAGGCAATGATGGGTGGCGCACACGACTGTGGTCCCTTAAAATTAAAATACCACATTTTTACTGTACCTCTTCTATATTTAGACACACAGATGCTTAGCATTGTGTTATAGTTGCCTACAGTATACATTACAGTAACATGCCGTGGCCTAGGAGCAATAAGCTCTACCCTCTATATAGGTGTGTAGTAAGCTATGCCATCTAGGTTTGTATAAGTATATTCTGTGATGTTCACACAGATACAAAATCTCCTAATGATGTATTTTCACAGAATGTATCCCCATCTGCAACACAAGACTATACATCCAGAGGGTAGTTAATTCTGTCCAGGACTGATGTCAGTATGCTTCTCTAGCTCAATCACTGTGAAGGGTATAATTATTCTTCCCACTTCATGCGCATTACAACCTGGTCTCTGTAGAATCAGTAAATAAACTCCTTTCATCTGTCCTGCAGTAAATGGCCTATGTTAGAGATATACTTTTACAGTGCTGTTTGACTGTGGCCAGAGTATTAACAGAGGTGGAAAAATAGATGATTTTTTTTTAAATGCTAGAATTCTTACATGACAGCTTCTGAAGGTCTCAATGCTTTGTAATCAGATTTTTGAAAAGGTTGGCACAGAAGAGTGCCCTCAAGAACTAATTCTTCTCTGATTCCCATCTTCAAGTCCATCTCTCTTTCTTGTTCCTAGATATGATCTTGGGTGGATTCTGTAGTTTTTCAGTCACTTTTGAATTTTGGAGTTGTCATATTAAATGGACATTTCAGCTTCACCTGATGTAATTAAAAGCTTCTTGCCTCTCTCCAGCACAGGCCCTACTCAGGCTTTTACCAAGCAGCACAAGGGAAGGAGCACAGGTGGTCTGTTCCTTTACTCTCCACTTTTTCCTCCCACTTGTGGTTGGTAGGTGTAGAGGGAAAGCAGATTAGAAGGAATAATACAGAGTCTTAATTGTATCACCCAAATGCCGGTGCTGTCTCTTACAGACACTTTGGTTGATTATTTTGACACTTTCCCATTGTGGACTTCCACACTGGGCCCTTTCCTAGTAGCTAACCTCTTATGACAACCTGTACTCCCAAAACTCCCCATCTGCTACTCCTGGCTCTTGCTCCCTAAGGAACACTTTGGACGGACTCACATTCAGTCAATATGGATCTATGGTGGATATTTCATCGTTTACTAGAATATATAATGATGGTTTGGTTCTGCTTTCTTACTAGTTGTAAGTATTTTAAATATTACCTCTACTTCTAGGCTTTTTTCTTCTAGCTGGTGAGTGACAGCACTCACCAGCATGCAGTTATGGGTAATCTCCTCTCAAGAAGGCTTAATCCCAGTCCAGGGGGTTCACTTAGTGTATGGGAACTACACTGGCATCCTTGAGCTGCAGCACAGCCAGGCTTGCCCGCAAACTTCTCATGTGATAGCCAGGCACCAGTCTTCGTTATGCCCCTCTCCAAATCCAAGGAACCGATGTCAAATTTTCCCAGGAACTTTGTAACCTCACCCTCTATGGCTACATGGCAACATCAAAGCCAGCAAAGCCCCTCATTGCAGTGGAAAAGTGAAAGGAGAAAATGCACATTATCCTTTGTTCTTTGGAATTCCTGTGAAAACAATCTCTTCCCTTTTTTATCGTGCAGTGGCACAATCTCGGCTCACTGCAAGCTCTGCCTCCTGGGTTCACGCCATTCTCCTGCCTCAGCCTCCCGAGTAGCTGGGACTACAGGTGCCTGCCATCATGCCCAGCTAGTTTTTCTGTATTTTCAGTAGAGACAGGTTTCCCCGTGTTAGCCAGGATGGTCTCAATCTCCTGACCTCGTGATCCGCCACTTCGGCTTCCCAAAAGGCTGGGATTACAGGCTTGAGCCACTGCACCTGGCCTCTCTTCCCTTCTTAAAACACCTCTAGCCTTCTCCTGTGTGCACGGAAGGAGTAGCAGCTGCTAATCCTGTTAGGTCATATGTTGGCAAGTTCTATAAGGATGCACAAGGCACCTCTGGTTAGAAATTTTGGATACTTACTAGTATTTATTACATAAGTATAAAAAATATAAGGCACAATATAATAATCATAATGTTGAACATATAGCAAGTATGCTATGAAAATTTGGAAGAGGGAAATTATTTTCACCCAGAGGATCAGTGAAACTGTTGTAAAAGTAGTGTCTTTCATCCAAGAAGATGGAGTAACAGCGAATGAGCTAATGTAGGGATTCTTAATCTGAAAACCAGCAACAGTCATTAGTGAAAATTGATTAATTAACTTTCCTTAACATTTTTGAGTGTTTACGATGCAGTAGGCTCTGTTATTTATATGAATGTTGTTTAATTTTCACAATAAGCTCAAGAAAAATGAGCCATTATTATCTTCATCCAACTGTTTAGAAAACGGAAACTTGACCAAAGTCACACAGTTAGTAAATAATTGAGCTGGGATCTGAGACCAGGGCTTTTCTGACTTCAAAACCCATAGTTTTCAATTTCTCTAAGAGGCAAATATGCACAAACTAAGGCATGCGTTCATAAATGAGGGAAGATGCTGTTAAATGAAGACCACATGGCTGCATGTAAATGTTACAGGGTTTAGAGCAGCTGATCCCTTGATCTTGTCAGAGTGATGCTTATCCTTGTTTCTTGGCCTCTTTTCCTATAGTTCTCACACCTCAGATGTTCTTTCTCCTCCCTGCCCAGCAAAATCCCATATGTCCTTAAGGCCCAGTATAAGAAAGCAGACTGTGAAAACAGCCCCAGCTTCAACATACCCACAGGCCCAGGTTTTGCCAATCTCTTATCACTCACTGTAATTTCAGTCCATATCACTGAGCACTGGATGACGTACCTTCTCTTATTTCTTATTTACCTCTTCAGATAAACTATACATTCTTGGAAGGTGGAGCTATGTTTTATGTTCTTTTTGTATTTATGATAGTGCCTGGTAGACTAGTTGATTAATTATCAACTGGTCTGATTGATAACTGGGCCCGTTTTTAGAGTGGAATTAACTGCTGGCATATAAAGTTCTGTAGGACAGATTTGACCTTCTATTTTTTAAAACTTGTATCACAATAAAACCACTAGGCTGAGAAACTTCTTGTAAATTTCAAATGCACTAGAGTATAAGGAAATGGGGAGCATGCTTGTACTGCTGACGAGTCATTAAAGATGCCTCCACAAGGGAGAATGTTGAGCTTGATGAGAGCCAAAGCAACAGCAGGGAGAATCCGAAGACTCATAAGATCAGTCTGCACAAGGGAGTGTGAGAAACACGAAGGGCCGTTGTTTCTGCCTATGTTTCCCTTCTTAGCAAATGAGCCAAGGGAATATGTAGTTTAAGAGCTTCCCTTCTGTTCTCCAGCTTTTGTGACACTCCAGCAAATGCAAAGCATTGTACACGCATGCATGTCTTAGTTGAACAGGAAGAACTTGGGAGGCAATGACAAATATTTCACAGTGCCTCCCTGGCATCTGAGATGGTTTTTCTGAGAGAGAACATGAGCTTCTACTTAGTGGATTCACAGAGGACATCTGTGGGAGGAGCTTTCCATAGCAAATATGTATATTCTCACCATCCCCACAGTGCAAATGCCACAAGACTGCATAAAATCTGGTGCAAAGTAAGAACAATTAAGGAGAGTTAAGGAAGTCATAGGAACATCCATCATCATATACCTTGTCCAGACACTGAATGGTAAGTATATAAATCAAGTATGTTATTCTCAGGAAATCACAGAGAATGAATGAAGCAGAAAGAAACTCAGGAAGGCAGCAGATCGAGGGTAAAACAAAGACAGTATTACATTTATAAGCAAGTAAGAAGGAGCTTTTGGGAACCGCTCATCTGAAAAACATGGCAGTGTTGGGCTTTGGAAAAAAATGACAATCCAAAATGTTTCAGTCTTCAAACAGCAATAGAAAGCTGAATACAGTTTTATTAAGAGTCTCCTCACTCCCAAATGAAATCATAGTTGCACATCTTTTATAGCTAAAGAGCCATGGATACTTATCTTCTTGGCTGATATATTTAGATTTTGCTCAGCACATGCTTGGTGAAGTAATACTTGCCAAATTAATACAAGTTGGCTTGGATAAGAGCTTAGTCATGTGGATCTCATACTAGATAAATCTGATTAACAATAAATGTCAGGATTTTAAAATAATGAGTGAAAGACAACAAATGTAGAAGAGAAGGTAGATTTTGACACATTTTTTTTTCCTTTTCAAAGCAATGTCTGTTTACTTCACCCTTACCAAGGAAGGAGGAAGGCTGCTAAGTATGAGGTGGCTGTAGAATGATTATTACTTGGTGAGCTGGCCTTGCCCCTTTAGATATGTGTACATGGGTAGGAATCACGCAGTTTTTTTAGGTGATTTAGTTTCCTGGGTTCTGAGACCATGCTTGGCCTCTTTTCCACATTGTGAAAAATGTGAAACTCCCAATTCCCCAGAATTCCAAAAGACAACAATGCCGTGGAGATGGTCCACTTCCCAGGGCTGAGACAAGGCTATGATAAACTTAGTGTGTTAGGACCATACAATGAAAATAGTACTCTCTCCAGTCTTGGTTACTGTTCAGTTCTTCATTCTGCTTTTATTTTGGTTATGCTTGTTCATCTCCTGAGCCTATTGCTTTAAGAATAATAAGTTCATTCATGATTTAATGAATTAATTCAACAAAAATTATTCTTCTGACATGTAGGGGAGGAGACAAAGACAAATGTCACAATAAAAAGTTCACAGTCTAGTGGAGTAAGAGCATAATTATCCTATAGGGAGACACATGGCATGTTCAAGGTGTGCACAGTATGCCATAAAGACCCGGAGAAGTGGGGGCTAACCCCAGCCAGGAAAAGAGACAGAAGGGTCAGAGTGGCTTTCTGGAGGGAGTGACACATGAAGTGAGTTCTGATGAATAGTGGGACAGGAGCATACTATTCACTCATTCATTAAATATCTATTTAACACTGTTAAACACCTGTCCTTTGATGCATTGCTGGGGAAATACCAATTAACAAGAACGGATATAGTGCGGCCCACCCAGACATGTCAACAAGTAAACATATAAAAAGGCAATTTGTTTAAATTCTAAAATAAGTTTATTCTTGCTGTGAAACACCGTGCTGTCTACTGGCAGCAGTGGAAGGTGGGAATGAATTTGCCATTTAAAGGTTTCCACTGCTTTCAGTTCAGTCTCTTTTGGATACTTGATCAGCTTTTCAAAGCTTTTCTCCATCCCCATCCCTTCTCTTTTATTTCTTGCCATGAAGCATCTGGGCACAGGAAAAGTATATTTAACCTCCTGAAATGGAGTGGGGAGTGAGTCTGGTCTAAACGGGTGTTCTTTGTTGACTCCTGTTGACCTCAGCTTTTCTTCCCTGGTTTCTGGGAATTGACTTGTGTCCTCACTTCATGTGTTGTGGATGCAATATGTAGTATTTTGTCTTGGCAGAGGGAGAGTGTGGTGATGATGGTTTAGGAACTCAAGTATCTCCTCTTGCTGAAGAGGCATTATCTCAGTTCTCACTGGGGCTTGGCATCCTCTGAGGCCTAATTATGACTCTTTTAGAGCATGACCCCTTTGAATTATGACTTCTGCACCCCTGTTATGTGGACGTTTCAACCTTAGCAAGCTCTCAGCCCTCACTTGCCTTCAGTCTCAGCCACTTCCTTTGTGCTCCTCCGTTTCTTCCCCTTGGAGTATTCTGGAATATCTAAGTTACTTCTACTTAACATGGAAGTCAATAGAGGCTTGAGGGCACCATTTTACTTTCTCCTCTACTGTGCTATCTTTCTGTTGTCACCAATGACAAGTGGGGCTAAGACTTCCTCTGGTTTTGGATTCTTTCTCAATCTGAGATTTCTATCTTCTTGATCCACTTCCTTTGTCTGAGAGTGCCAGACATCATCTTCATCTAGGTTTGTCTCTGTCAGACTGGCTCCTTCCTTCAATAAGAAGTGCTCTCTACTTCTCCCATGACAAATGGGAGCCTTCTTCTTGTCATATCCTGTATTCTCTTCAGCTATGGCTTGATATAAAATTCTGTTAGATCTCAAAGCTTTGTTCTTGGTATATAAGAATTTGCTTCTGAAAATTAGAAAACTTTTTTCACCCTGAATAAAGCCTGGCTTTTTAAATTATTGTGTCACTCTAGCCTCAGAAACTTATTTTGGAGGAAAACAATCTGAACCTTTTTTTCCCTTTCATTGTATTTCTGCTATAGTAATTCAAATCATTTCCCAAGTATTCTATGCCTCAAAATTAATGGAGGAGAGTTTGCATATGAAAAAAACCAGAGGACATATTAACATACTTCCTAAAATCATTTCCCCCAAACCAGATAAATTACTGTGTCTGCTTTTATTGAGTTTATAGATGGTTTAGAGAGATTAAACATGATTCCTGGTATTGGTAAAAGCAATTAAAAAATATGAAAAGTAACTTGATCGAGGATGACTTACTGTGGGGTTCAGATAGGGGTTTCCTTAAGACTGCTTTTGTGTTATTTTTAGACATATTAGTCTACATATATTTAGTACCTCACAGTTATTGCATTGTAAAGTTACTGGTATTTTTCCACACAGTTACCTTTCCTGTGCTCTTTATTTGTTCCTGCACTTCAGTGTTTCTGTCTGGGGTTATCTTCTTTATGCCTAAAGAATTTCTTTTAGTATTCCTTTTAGAGTGGGTATGAGGAAAATAATTTCTTTTGGTTTTTGTGATCTGAAACATTTTTGCTATCTTTATGTGGCATCTTTATGTGAGGGGAATTTTCTCTGGGTATGAGATTCTAGATTGTTAGACATTTTCTTTTAGCAGCTTCAATACCTAATTCCATGGCTATATACCCAAAGTTATGTAAATCATTCTACCATAGAGACACATGTATGTGTATGTTCATTACAGCAATATTCACAATAGCAAAGACATGGAATCAACCTAAATGCCCATCAGTGGTAGACTGGATAAGAAACTGTGTACCTATATGCCATGGAATACTATGCATCCATTAAAAAGAATGAGATTATGTCTTTTGCAGCAACATGGATGGAGCTGGAGGCTATTATCCTTAGCAAACTAATGCGGGAACAGAAAACCAAATACCGCATGTTCTCACTTTTAAGTGGGAGCTGATCATTGAGTACACATGGACACAAAGAAAGGAATAAGAGACACTGGGGCCTACTTGAGGGTAGAGAGTAGGAGGAGGGAAAGAATTGAAAATCTACATTTTGGGTACTATGCTTGTTACCTGGGTGACAAAATAATCTGTACCAAAACCCCATGACAGGTAATTTACCTATGTAACAAACGTGCGCATGTACCCAAATATATGTATATTCAGCTGGGCCACAAGGTCAGGAGTTCAAGACCAGCCTTGCCAAAATGGTGAAACTCTGTCTCTACTAAAAATACAAAAAAATTATCCAGGCATGGAGTGGGCTCCTGTAATCCCAGCTACTCAGGAGGCTGAGGCAGAGAATTGCTTGAACCCAGGAGGCAGAAGTTGCAGTGAGCCAAGACGGTGCCACTGATCTCCAGCCTGGGTGACAGAGCAAGACTCCTTCTCAAAAAAGTTTTATATATATATATATATATATACTGTGATTAAAAATGTGCTAAAAGACTAGAACAAACAGAAAATGAAAGTAGGTTGTAAGTTTTCATAGTTTAAAAATGTCCAAAATATACTTTACAGAGTTTAAAGTTGATTTAATATTTTATAAAATAAAAGGAAAGGGGGAAATAGATGATTGCTAAAGGCCTTCCAGTCTCTAAAATTCTATGGAATATTTTGTATTAATAAGTGTGAAAGATTCATTATTTTTAGTATTGCAGTAAAAAATTCTACCTCTACCCACATTCTGCAGGGTTTGGTAAACAAGTTTGTCAGATCACACAGGCACTTTAATAACAACAAAATGATAACAACAGCTGAAGAGGAGAGATTAATAGTGAAAAATACAATAACACTGTCCAGGATCCACGCTTCATTGTTACTACCATGAAATCCTGAGGTTGCTAAAAATAAATAAATAAATAAATAAATAAATAAATTTTCCACCATGTATGTATATTATCTTTAAAATTCAAAAGCAAATAAATGTTAACACGAACAAAGTAAAAATACCTCATTCCATTGTCTTCTGACTTCTATAATTTCAGCCAAGAAGTCAGCTTAATTTTTTATGGTAAATATATTTTAGACCTTATATATTTCTTTTATTTATCTGGCAGCTTCTTTTCTTCTCCTTTTTTTTTTTTTTTTTTTTTAATGGAAACAGGATCTTGCTCTGTTGCCCAAGCTGGAATACAGTGGTATGCTCACAGGTTACTACTGCAGCCTTAACTTCCCAGGCTCAAGCATTCTCCTTATGTTAGCCTCCTGAGTAGCTGGGACCACAGGCATATGCCACCACATCTGGCTAATTTTTCATTTTTTTGCAGAGATGAGGTCTCACTATGTTGCCCAGGCTGGTCTTGAACTCTTGGGCTCTAGTGATCCTTCTGCTTCAGTCTTCCAAAGTGTTGGGATTACAGGCATGAGCACTGTGCCAAGCCAACTCTGTTGTCTTTTAAAATGTTATTTTATCTTTATTACTTAGAAGTTTGATTACCACGTGGGTTGTTTCCTCTTTTTCGCTATTGTGAACTAATCTTTCCACTTTAAATGATGTTGGCACAAAATTGTCATGTTTGAATTTGAATTAAATATGTTCTATTTTGGTGTAAAAAACTTTTTCCCAAAATTTGGTTATATTTTCTTTAAAGTGCAGTCAAATATATATGACATAAAATTTACCACTTAGATATTTTTAAGTCTACAGTTGCATGGCATTAAGTACATTCACAGTGTTTTGCAAATATCACTACCATCCATCTCCAGAACTTTTTCATCTTCCCCAGCTAAAACTCTGTACCTATTAAATACTAACTTTCCATTCCCCCTCCTCTTGGCCCTAGAAAACCATCATTCCACTTTCTGTCTCTATGAATTTGAATACTCTAGGTAGCTCATAAAAGTGTGCTAAGTGAAATAAGCCAGTGACAAAAGGACAAGTATTTTAACCTCTTGAACTCATCTTACTTTAAAATACTAAGCCCACTAAGTGATCCTAGGCCTGACCAGTAGTCAATACAATTGCTACTGTATTGTATACAGTACAGTAGCTTCCTGACCAGTAGTCCATAATGTTTCAGTCACCCTCCAACTGGCACTAAGCACTGTGACCAGAGTGCTCATTTCAAAGATCACGAGCCTTAACAAAACCCTTCTGCACCTTTATCCTAATTCCACACACCACTGTTACTCAGTCTTCCTTTTCCCACCTACTGGCCCCTCTCGGTCCCTCTTGCCTCACACTCTGTTTCTCCAAAGGCATCTTCAAATGCTGATTTCTGCCCCATCAAGCCCTTTCTCCCTTCTATGGACTCATTTATCTGGTATCTTCCTACTTCTCTTTTAGGCCTAAGCACAGTTACTACCTCTTTTTTTTTTTTTTTTTTACATCAATAACTAGGTCAAATTCACGTACTTTCTGTTCTCATACTATCAACACTCTACTTCACCCCACTCACTAAAGTTACAATTTTACATGTATGTATACGATTATTTGGTTTGACTACTTTCCTAAACTGTAGGGCAGAATCTATATCTGTATTTCTTTCTTTTGTAAAGCCAATGCTTGTCTTGGTTTCTGGAACATAGAATGATCTCAGTAAATATTTTTTGAATAAATGGTTAGATTCATAATAGGTTATAAAGCTGGAACCTGAGAAACAGACACAAGCTACAGGACGAGTCAAGAGAAGAAATTCAGTGAGAAATCAGTTTTAAATTACAGAAGTGAGGAACTGGTTGGGAATCTTCCTTAGCAGCTCTTTTTTATGATAAATATTTTATTTTGAAAATGTGTGGTTAACATATAAAAATGGTACATATTTATGGGGTACACTATGATGTTTTGATACATGTAAACATTATGTAATGATCAAATCGAGGTAATTGACATATCCATTGCCTTGAACGTTGATCATTTCTTTGTTATGAGAGTATTCAAAAACCTATCTTCTAGCTCTTTTGAAATATACAATATGTTATTGTTAACTCTCTTCATTCTACTGTGCAACAGAATACCAAAACTTATTCCTCCTAACTGTAGCTTTGTATTTGTTGACTGACTTGTCACCATACTCCCATCCCTCACCTTTCCCATCCTCTGGTAACCACTATTCTACTCTCTGTTTCTCTGGCAACAACATTTTAGATTCCACGTATGAAATCATGTGGCATTTCTCATTATGTGCCTGACCTATTTCACTTAACAATTTTACGTTAAGTTCACTCAACATAGTGTCCTCCAGGTTTATCTGTGTTGCTACAAACAACAGGATTTCATGTTTTTAATGGCTGAATAGTATTCCATTGTGCATAATACCACATTTTCTTTATCCATTCAACCACTGATGGACATTTAGGTTGATTCCATGTCTTAGTTATTATGAATATTGCTAGAAGAAAACATAAAGGAAAAGCTTATGATGTTGGTCTAGGCAAGGAATTTTTGGATAAGACCTCAAAAGCACGAGCTACGTATAGACAAAATATAGAAAAACAGAATTATATCAAACTACAAAAGCTTCTACATAGCAAAGGAAGCAAACAACAGAGTGAAGAGACGATCTATGGAATGGCAGATTATGTTTGCAAACTATACATCTGATAAAGGGTTAATATTCAAATATGTAAGGAACTCAAACAACTCAACAAGGACAAAATGATCTGAATAGAAATTTCTCAAAACAAGACATATAAATGACAAACAGATGTATAAAAGATACTCAACATCATTAATCATCAGGGAAATGCAAATTGAAACTAAAATGGAACATCACCTTATTCCATTCAGAGTAGCTACTGTAAAAAATATCAAAAGATAACAAGTGTTGGTCAGGATGTGAAGAAAAGAGAACCCTTACATACTGCTAGTAGGCATGTAAATTAATACATCTGTTATGGAAAACAGTATGGAAGTTTCTCAAATAATTAAAAATAGAACAATCATATGATCCAGCAATCCCCCTACTAAGTACATATACAAAGGAAATGAAATAAGTATGTTGAAGTGGTATCTGTACCCCTATGTTTACTGCAACATTATTCACAATAGTTAGCAATTCTTTAAAGGTTGATTAAAATAGCATCAAACGTTGACTTTGACAGATGTTTAAGGAAAATAGGAAGAAAAACAGAAATAAAGAGAGATATTGATCAGTAAGAGTAATGTTGAGAAATCGGAACAAGCCTGGGAAAAGAGTTGAAAAATAGGTTAGAGGTAAAGTCTGGGAGTAAGAGCTGAGAGTTTGGGTTTATTTCATCTAGTAAATCAATGACTGAGGTGCATTTAGCAATTGCCCTCAATATCCCACTATCCCACTCTACAAACCAGAGTAAGAGAAAATAGAGAATAAAATTTCACCTAGAGAGTTCTGTCTGATAAAGAAGGGTTTTGTCTTTATGGATGACTAAGCCATGGGATAGACTAATAGGACTGATGAATCTTATTTTAAGAACCTTTAAAAATGAATGAGGCAACCATTTATCTGAGATAAAGGTAGGTGATAAACTAGGCTGTTAGGTAGTTCATGTTTTAGAATCAGTGGTTTTCTTTCTGAAGAATTTTTCTCTGCCATTCCTTCTCAAATCTAAGTCAGAGAAGGAAGAGTTTTATCTAACAATATACTATAGTAAAGGAAAGTTCTGGAGACATATCAATGTGTGTATTGTCCACTTTCACACTGCTATAAAGAATTACCTGAGACTGGGTAACTTATAAAGAAAAGTGCTTTAATTGGCTTGCAGTTCCACATGGCTGGGGAGGCCTCAGGAAACTTACCATCATGATGGAAGGTGAAGGGGAAGCAGGCACTTTTTATCTGGCAGCAGGAAAGCAGGGGGCACCATGTACTTTTAAACCATCAGATCTTGTGAGAATTTACTCACTATCATGAGAACAGTATGGGAGAAACCATGCACATGATCCAGTTACCTTCCACCAGATCCTTCCCTCAACATGCGGGGATTAAAATTTGAGATGAGATTTTATTGGAGACACAGAGTCAAACCATACCATTCCAACCCTGGCCCTTCCCAAATCTCATGTCCTTTTCAGGTTTCCAAACCAATCATGCCTTCCCAGAAGTCCCCCAAAGTCTTAAATCATTCCAGCATTAACTTAAAAGTCCAAGTTCAAATTCTCTTCTGAGACAAGGCAAGACCCTTGTGTCTATGAGCCTGTAAAATAAAAAACAATTTAGTTACTTCCAAGATAAAATGAGTAAATGTTTCTGTTCCAAATGGGAGATGGCCAAAACAAAGGGGTTACAGCCCCCCTGCAAATCTGAAACCCAACAAGGCAGTCATTAAATCTTAAAGTTCCAAAATAATCTCCTTTGACTCTATGTCTTATATTGAGGGCACAGTGATGCAAAGAGTGGGCTCCCAGGGCCTTGAGAAGCTCCACTCCTGTGGCTCTTCAGGATATAGCACCCATGGCTGCCTTCACAGGCTGGTGTTGAGTGCCTGTGGCTTTTCCATGTGCACAGTGCAAGCTGTTGGTGGATCTACCATTCTGGGATCTGGAGGATGGTGGCCCTTTTCTCACAGCTCCACTATGTAGTTCCCCATTGGGACTCCATGTGGGGGCTTCAATTCCACGTTTTCCTTCTGCATTGCCCTAGTAGAGGTTCTCCAGGGGGACTCCACCCCTGCAGCAGACTTCTGCCTGGACATCCAGGCATTTCCATACATCCTCTGAAATTTGGTGGCGGTTTCCAAAGTTCAACTCTTGTCTTCTGCAAACCTGCAGGCCCAACACCACGTGGAAGCCACAGAGGCATGGGGCTTGCACTGTTTGAAGCAATGACCCAAGCTGTGCCTTGGCCCCTTTTAGCCATGGCTGGAACTGGAGCAGCTGGGATGCAGGGCTCCATGTCCCAAGGCTGCACCAAACAGCAGGGCTCTAGGCCTGGCACACAAAACCATTTTTCCCTCCAAGGCCTCTGGGCCTGTGATGAGAGGGCCTGCCTTGAAGATATCTGAAATGCCCTGGAGACATTTCCCCCTAACATTTGCCTCCTTGTTACTTATGCAAATTTCTGCAGCTGGCTTGAATTTCTCTCCAGAAAATGGATTTTTCTTTTCTACCACATGGTCAGGCTGCAAATTTTGCAAACTTTTATGCTCTGCTTCCCTTTCAAACAGAAGTTCCAACTTCAGAACATCTCTTTGTGAATACATATAAGTGTACACTTTCAGAAAAATCACTCAGAATGCTTTGCTGGTTAGAAGTTTCTTCTGCCATATACCCTAAATCATCTTTCTCATGTTCAAAGTTCCGCAGATCTCCAGGGAATGGGCAAAATCTCTAGGACACTGCCAGCCAACTAGCTTACTGGTTGTATAACTAGGAGCCTCTTTGCTAAAGCATAGCAAGAGTGACGTTTGCTCTAGTTTTCAATAAGTTCCTCATTTCTACCTAAGACCACTTCAGCCTTGAATTCATTGTTCATATCAACATTTTGGTCAAAACCATTTAACAAATCTATAGAAAGTTCCAAACTTTCCCAAATCTTCCTGTCTTCTTCTATGACTTCCAAACTGTTCCAACTTCTGTTCATTACCCATTCCAAAGTCACTTCAACATTTTCAGGTTATCTTTATAGCAACACCCCACTCTCTGCATTACCGATTTTCTGTATTAGTCCACTTTCACACTGCTATAAAAACTATCTGCGACTGGGTAATTTATAAAGAAAAGTAGTTCAATTGACTCACAGTTCCATATGTCTGGGGAGGCCTCAAGAAACTTACAGTCATGGTGGAAGGCAAATGAGGAAGCAGGAATGTCTTACACGGTGGCAGGAGGTGAGGGGAACTGCCACATACTTTCAAACCATTGGGTCTCATGAGAACTCACTCACTATCATGAGAACAGTATGGGGGAAACTACTCCATGATCCAGTCACCTCCTGCCAGGTCCCTCCCTCTACACATGGGGATTTCAATTTGCGATGAGATTTGGGTGGGGACACGGAGCCCAACTGTATTAATGTGTATGGTGTAAGATTGCATAACTGACTCATGAACTGAGTTGACTAATCCCTCCACTGTAAGAGGCTGATGCTAACAGGCTTGATTCTTTTCCACTCAGTGCCACCCCACCCTTTCACCACTTTGCCTCGGACTACTCTGTTCCTTAGATTTCTGCTGTGTTTGAGTAGTGCTGCTTGCGCTAAATGTTTTCTCCAGACATCCATTTTCTCTTTAAATTCCTTGATTTTCCTTGTCAGACTTTATTTCTCAGTATCTTTAACCTACCTTTTTCTATTGGCTTTTTACCATTAGCATGTTAACATACTCAATTACTGCCATCTTTAAAAGGTAATATGTCTTTCTATGCCAGGGTTCCCTCCAGCTGCCACCTTATCTGTCCACTGCTCTTACCAGGCAAGGCTCTTTAAAGATGTGTCTACATTTGCCAATCTCACTTCCCTGTGTATAATATTTTTCAGCCCACTGCATCCTGGCCCCTCTTCTCTCCTCTCCTCTTCTCAGAAACACTTACTAGTACCACCAATTAAATCCTAGAACTTTGAAGAGCAAACAGTATTTGACTACATCCTCCTTCTTGAAATACTTGATTCTTGTATTTTATGTTGCTATTTTTAATGAAAAGTAACATATATAACATAACATTAGCCATTTTAACAATTTAATATACACTTCCATGTCAATAATTATGTTCACAGTATTGTTCAACCGTCATCATTATCTATTTTCAAAGTTTTTCATCATTCCAAATGAAAACTGAACCCATTGAAGAATAGCTCCCCATCTTTCCTTGTATTTGGGGACATCATACTCTTCTAGTTTTCCTCTGTCTCTGTCTTCCCCTGGCTCCCTTCCTCCCTGCCTTCTTCCCTTTTCTCAGCCTTCTTTGTGAATATATTTTCCTCTGCCAGTTACTTAAAATCTGCTCTCCATGAGTACTGTCCTAGGCCCTTGTCTCTTCTTCTTCTTCTTCTTCTTTGTTTTTAATTATACTTTAAGTTCTAGGGTACA
>NW_012119821.1:2058637-2105563 GCF_000951035.1 Colobus angolensis palliatus | reverse complement strand
AGCCTGGTGACAAAATCTCTCAGTATTTGCTTGTCTGTAAAGGATTTTATTTCTCCTTCACTTATGAAACTTAGTTTGGCTGGATATGATATTCTGGGTTGAAAATTCTTTTCTTCAAGAATGTTGAATATTGGCCCTACTGTCTGCTGGCTTGTAGAGTTTCTGCTGAGAGATATGCTGTTAGTCTGATGGGTTTCCCTTTGTGGGTAACCCGGCCTTTCTCTCTGGCTGCCCTTAATATTTTTTCCTTCATTTCAAGGTAAATCTGACAATTATATGTCTTGGAGTTGCTCTTCTTGAGGAGTATCTTTGTCGCATTCTCTGTATTTCCTGAATTTGAATGTTGGCCTGCTTTGTTAGGTTGGGGAAATTCTCCTGGATAATATCCTGCAGAGTGTTTTCCAACTTGCTTCCATTCTCCCTGTTATTTTCAGGTACACCAATCAGACGTGTATATTTGGTCTTTTCACATTGTCCCGTATTTCTTGGCGGCTTTGTTCATTTCTTTTTACGTTTTTTTCTCTAAACTTCTCTTCTTCCTTCATTTCATTCATTTGATCTTCAATCACTGATACCCTTTATTCCAGTTGACTGAGTTGGTTGCTGAAGCTTGTGCGTTTGTCACGTAGTTCTCGTGTCATGATTTTCATCTCTATCAGGTCATTTAAGGACTTCTCTGCATTGGTTATTCTAGTTAGCCATTCTTCAAATCTTTTTTCAAGGTTTTAATTTCTTTGCACTGGGTTCATAATTCCTCCTTTAGCTCAGAGAAGTTTGGTTGTCTGACGTCTTCTTCTCTCAGTTTGTCAAAGTCATTCTCCATCCAGCTTTGTTCCATTGCTGGCGAGGAGCTGCATTCCTTTGGAATGGGAAAGACACTCTGATTTTTAGAATTTCCAGCTTTTCTGTACTGCTTTTTCCCTATCTTTGTGGTTTTATCTACCTTTGGTCTTTGATGATGGTGACATACAGATGGGTTTTTGGTGGGGATGTCCTTTCTGTTTGTTATTTTTACTTCTAACAGTCAAGACCCACAGCTTCAGGTCTGTTGGAGTTTCCTCGAGGTCCACTCCAGACTCTGTTTGCCTGGGCATCAGCAGCGGAGGCTGCAGAAGAGTGAATATTGCTGAACAACAAATGTTGCTGTCTGGTCGTTCCTCTGTAAGCTTCGTCTCAGAGGTGTACCCGACTGTGTGAGTTGTGAGGTGTCAGTCTGCCCCTAGTGGGGGATATCTCCCAGTTAGGCTGCTTGGGGGTCAGGGACCACTTGTGCAGACAGTCTGTCCATTCTCAGATCTCAAACTCCATGCTGGGAAAATCACTACTCTCTTCATAGCTGTCAGACAGGGACATTTACATCTGCAGAAGTTTCTGCTGCCTTTTGTTTGGCTATACCCTGTCCCCAGAGGTGGAGTCTACATAGGCAGGCAGGCCTCCTTGAGCTATGGTGGGCTCCACCCAGTTCAAGCTTCCTGGCTGCTTTGTTTACCCACTTAAGCCTCAGCAATGATGGGCGCTGCTCCCCCATCCTTGCTGCTGCCTTGAAGTTAGATCTCAGACTGCTGTGCTAGCGATGAGGGAGGCTCCATGGGCATGGGACCCTCTGAGCCAGGCACGGGATATAGTCTCCTGGTGTGCCGTTTGCTAAGACCCTTGGTAAAGTGCGGTATTAGGGTGGGAGTGAGCCGATTTTCCAGGTGGGTGTGTCATGGTTTCCCTTGGCTAGGAAAGGGAATTCCCTTCCCCCTCATGCTTCCTGGGTGAGGGGATGCCTCGCCCTGCTTTGACTCTCACTCGTTGGGCTGCACCCACTGTCCTGCACCCACTGTCTGACACACCCCAGTGAGATGAACCTAGTGCCTCAGTTGGAAATGCAGAAATCACCCGTGTTCTGTGTCGCTCACACTGGGAGCTGTAGGCTGCAGCTTTTACTATTCGGCCATCTTGGTGCAGGGTCACTGGTCTGTTCTTACTTTATACTTTTTTTTTTCTTTGGTAGATCTCAATTTATCCTGCAGCTTCAATGAACATCTAAAGCTAGATCTTTTACCTGAGCCCTTTAATATAATTTCTTGCTTATCTCTTGCTACCCACCAATGGTGTAGTATTTTCCATCCCTCTAAAGCTTTACTATTTCTTCTCTACATGTTTGCAATTGCATTTTTCTATGCTTGGAATTTATTTCTCTTAAGTATGTTCATTATTTTTAAGATCTTAGCTTGAAGGTCACTTCTTCCAGGAAGCTCTTTAGGAGCTCCCGGTAACTTCTCTTACTGTGCTGTCATCCCCACTGGTCCCTAAATTCCATGATTGATACGATAGAAGTACTATGTTTATTTGTGTGTTTCCAGCCCTGGCACATAGTAGACAATCATTAAATACTTGATTCAACAGCAAGGACTGTTATTGAATGATTTTATAAAAAAAATTAAGGACATCTAAGTATCTTTATGCTGACAGATGACTACTAGCAGTTGGACATAAATGATTCTGTTGGAGCTTGCTTTTTGTGTGTGTGAGATATCAAAATGTCTTACATTTTATTGAGAAACAGTAAAACTAATGACAAGACTTTAATGAACATCAAACCAGATTCTTCAAAACCTTACTTAAACCTTACTTGAGACTTAGCTTTGATGGGTACATTCGCTTAATTGATGTTCTTTGACTTAAGATAAAGTCCTTTCAGCGTTGTATATATTGAGGCTGTCAACATTTCTGTTCTAACTTTAAAAAATAAATACTTCCTGTGAAACAAACAGAAATGCCTTGGCTCTGTTCTTTATAGAGCGTGTAACTTCTCTAGATGCTCTTGCTTTGTAAATGTAGCTGGACTTGGTGCCTTTTATGTGTAGAGGAGTCTTGTTGAAGAAGACCCAGCTGCAGTGAGCTGGGAAAGAAAGGGCAGTGTGATGTTATATTAATACATTTCTAACATCTCATAATGCAAAAGTACTTGAAAGACTTTGTTTATAGGAGTGCTACAAAAACTATTTGGAAGCATTGCTAACAAAAGCCTCATGAAGTATAGGTATGCATCTATATGTATGTATTTATTCCAGATTTTATTTTATGTCTACAAGATTTTGGCCTTCAGTTTCTTCATATTTAAAATAACCGTAAGATCTTGGTGTCTTGAAATATACTTCATATAACTTTCATGTCTGAAAAATGTGTTATTTGAATTTTAAAGGGGAATATCCTTTTAAAAATAATTTCAAAAATCTCAAAGGCAATATCAACCTTGGGGAAATATCTATAAGTCAGCAAGAAAAAAAATCACATAGGAAAAATGAGTAAGGGAAAACAATAATTTCCAATATAAAAATAATAAATGTCTAATGCAGCATGTGAAAAATGTTCATTTATACTTAGGATATGAATAAAAATTAAAGTAACAATAGAATTGAATTTGAAAAGATTAAGGAGCGATAAAGATATACAAATTGAAAATAATTGTCAGTGCTACAATAATAATGGCTAACATTTATTGAGTGCTTACTATGTGCTAGATATGGTACTTAGTGTTTTATCTTTACTAATACACTTAAGCATAATAAAAAAACATTTGTGGTAGATAATGTCAACTCTAATTTTACAGATGAAGAAACTAAAACAGAATGATGATGAGTAATTTCCCAAGGACGTGCAGCTAGAAAGAGACGAGCCCAGAGGACTTGATACAATAAGCATTACACATACTACACTGGTTTGTGATCTCTTAGGTGGATAGATAACTGCCAGAAGTGGCAACTGGGGGTGAATGTTGGAACAAATGTACCAGAAGTCAATACTTGGCTCACTATGGGCTATGAAACATGTCGTTCAGCTCTGCAGCAGATAATCATCTCTGCTTCTCTTGCTCAGAAAACCTCTTTACATCCTTTTTGTTTCCCTAAACATTATTGCTATAACTCCAACTTAAAATTTTACATCCTGTGTCAACATATATCTGCTCAAGAATTCACTCACCTCATCATTGTTAACTGTGATAGTTCGAATCAGTTTTATCTTAGAATATCAGTCTATTTCAGCTCACTCACATAGCAATACATAGGCGTAAACAAAATTATTACTGTGTAGATATAAAACCTTAAGCATAACCAGTCATTTACATTTACACTGAATTATTTATTATCTCTCAAGGCAACCAATGAGTGCAAGACATTGAGAAGGTAAGTGTCTCTGTGACGGAGGAGTAAGATAAAGTCAACACATGAAGTGCTGTGTTGGGAAAGATAAGCCTAGGTAGGAGATGTGGTTAAAAGTCTAGTCATTCATGGGTACAATACAGGGGCACTGGGCCTTAGGAAATATAAGCAGGAGAGGAAAAGATGCCCAGTAGGTTGAAATGACCACCATTAGAAGAGATGTGACTATACCAAAGCCATTCTTTACAACTGTGCTGAGAGCTCTGGCCTGGATGATCTCATGGTACTGATAACTCAGAGAAAGGAGTCTGCTTGGGGATGGCATGTTTACAGTGTCTCCCTATGTGAACATCTTGATTAGACAATCGTAATTATCAACAGCAGTGTTCCTTACCTTTTTTTGCTCCTCTGCACAAAAAAGCCTATTCCTTAGACCAAATGCACCTTAAGTTATGAGTCATTCCCTAAAGCTGTGCCAGCTTCTTTCCTCCTTAAGAAGGTGTATCATACACTTTTTCAAGCTGCACATTATCCTCATCCCATCTTGCTGACATACACCACCACCCTTAGGTGTTCCCTGACACATGTACCCAGAAAATGTCTGCTCTAGGTAAAAAGAAGGAACTTGAAAAAAATCTGATACCATCTGTTTTGCAAATCAGGAACTCCCAAAATTTAAAACAAAACAAAACAGATTTGTCTGGAGGGAGAGCGTGTTCCTTGGTATCAGCTGCTAAAGTCCTTCAAGACAGATGCAAACTGATCTGATCTTCTCTGCAGCCTCCCACCCACCGTCTGGCACTCTCATTCCTTTCAGTGCACTGCCATTGTTTTAAACAGAAGTGTAGCCCCTGCTACTTTATTTCTAGATTTATAAACAGTGCACAAGAATATTCTCATGGGCTTTGCTTATTTAAATATGCGTGTGCTTTATTTTAAAATGGCTGTGTTCAATTATTATACCTGTAGTGGAGACAGCTCAAGGTAAGAAGAGTTTCTGAGTCATTCACCTAAAAGGATTTAGTTAGTTGTAGCTAGAGAAAGCCACACTACTGTTAAAGTCTAAAGCCCACTGAGAGGCATTTATCTAAGGGAGAAGGCTTAAGAATAGGAATATGTTTGGGCACTCTAGAAAAAAAAAAGCAGCTTCTGTATATTGAAAACAACATAGCAGAAAGATTGCTTTGGGAAATAAGGCGGCAGAATCAGATTAAATAAATTTAAAACTTCGTTAGAAAATTAAATAGTAGGTCGGGTGTGGTGGTTCATACCTGTAATCCAAGTACTTTGGGAGGCCAAGGTGGGTGGATCACGAGGTCAGGAGATCGAGAACATCCTGGCCAACATGGTGAAACCCCGTCTCTACTATAAATACAAAAATTAGCTGGTCATTGGTGGTGGGTGCCTGTAGCCCCAGCTACTTGGAAGGCTGAGGCAGGAGAATTGCTTGAACCCGGGTGTCAAAGGTTGCAGTGAGCCAAGATCATGCCACTGCACTCCAGCCTGGGTGACAGAGGAGACTCAGTCCTCCACCCCCCCAAAAAAAGAAAGAAAATAGTAATTAGAGGTAATTAATAGTTATAATAAAAAGTCTATCTAAAATTCAAAATATGTGGATTTTGATAAATTGAAATTGTTGAAATACAGAAGCCCAAAGCTATTATTATAGCAAAATTAAGAAAGAAGTTTTTTTTTTTTTTTTTGTATTTAGAAGTGCCTTTTCCTTTGCACTATTGATTTATTTTATCTGGCACATGAATTAACTGATATATTTATCACTTTTAAATATATTCCACTTTTATTTGCATGCTGGCAAACGTTTCCTTTGGAGTCTTTATTTTTCCCATTTTAAAGCCATCTGTGGTTAATTTAAGTGCACAAGAGTTTAAAATGTTGCATAGGAACAGAAAACCAAATATTGCACATTCTTACTTGTAAGTGGGAGCTAAACATTGGATACTCATGGACATAAAGATGGGAACCATGCTACCTTGGTAATGATAACTGGGCCACATACTTTTTGAAAATGCGTTTCATAGACATTGTGGACTGCTAGATGGGGGAGGGAGAGAGGAGCATGGTCTGAAAAACTCCCTATTGGGTGTTATGCTTACTACCTAGGTGTTGGGATCTGTACTCCAAACCTCAGCATCATATAATATACCCATGTAACAAAACCTGCATGTGTACCCCGTTTCTAAAATAAAAGATAAAGTTATTTTAAAAGAATTACATAGGCTGAGAGAGCTTTCAAAAAGAAGGTAGAAGTGTCTGAATGGGGGATACTCCTCTTTCTGCTGTTAGAAGCTCTCTGCTTTTCATGGGATGCAAGTTGTTATAGTGAAGGGAAGGTGGCTGAAATTGGAAAGAGTTATAACATGTTGATAATGTATAAGGTTTTTTTTTTTAAACTGATACATAATTTGTCAACGTATGCTTTTTAAAAATAGGTTTGGTTCATGGAATTGCCTATTTGCTTTATAGGGGCAATAAAATCTCCCAAGATATTACAAGTTAAATTGGTCCTTATCACCTTTACTTTTCTGGCAATGTTAGGGGCAATGACTAATGAAGGACATCTCATTTGAAAGAATATACTCCCTGCATGTTGAGCTTATGTCTAGTACCAAGGCTTTCGAAGAATCAAATTTCCTGGCACTGAAGCTCAGCCAAAACACACTTCCTGGGACTGAACTGCTAGGATTACTACTAGACTGTCACCAAGAATGGCCTTTCCTGCTTTGATCAAGTAGTGTTCTCTATCACCTGTTATTTATCCAACAAGCAAATTTCCTGTTTTGTTCTTCAGACTCATACCTCTAAATATCTGATTAACTAGAGAAGCTGAAGCAGGAACCCATAAGACCTTATCTTCTTTCTTGCATAAGCTACAATGATTTGTACTTCATAAATGATTGATAAAACCAACCTTTCTACGTTGGTAGTGAGGACTGCAGCATGTACTGACAAACTACTCGAAGCTAAGCATGCTGTGGTAGAGCATGAGGGAGGTCAGCAGCCTCTGAAATGAACTGGCATGCTCTATTCACTCACTCATTCATTCATTCATTCATTCACTCCTCTATTCAATGAATATTTTTTGAGGGCCCACCAGGTTACCAGCACAGTTCTTGCCCTTGTGGAAGTCAGAGGGTAGTGAGGATGCAGGCATAATCATAATAAAGTAATCACATAAGCAAGGGAGTAATTGTAATGTTGACATATGCTGTGATAAGGCAGTACATAATATTCTGAGAGCCTGTAATTGGGACATTGACTGGTTCAGGGAAAGCTTGGCTGGAGAGGTCAAACCTGATCTGAATATGAAGACTGAATCATGTTAACTAGGCAACAGAGAGAAGGAAGGACAGGAATAAATGATCTTTGTTAGGTAAACAAGAGAAAATGATCTTTCTAGCTCAGTTTTTGTCTCAGAGATACTTAAGGTTTTCTCTGTTCTCCGTGGAACCTGATATTCCCAGAATGGGAATGCTGAGACTCTTGGTGACGGATGAGGTGACCTCTCATGATTCTTTATATTTCTTTGTGTTAATGCACCATTATCAAAAGTTATTGGCACATATATCTTCTGTGAGATGCTAAGGCATAGGACAGACTTAATAGTACTTGAATAGTGCAACTAACTTCTCAGAAACCTATCTTGTTTTTATTTCCATATTCTCATCCTGGGTCTACCTAGAAGGGAATAGAGGGGCACAGACTGGGTAAAATGCCGACTGCAAGCACAGTGGCCTAACAGGAAAATGGGTTTGATCCACTTTCCTATTGCTCCAGCCTCAATGATGATTTCAACTTTTATTAAAGTGATAAAAACATTGATGTAATAACATGAAATACTGGGTGACAGCAACCTGAGAAATACATGTAGACTCAGGAAAGTCGGGTAAAATACCAAATTCATGCACATAGAAGAAAGATACTAAGAAAGGTGTTAAGTCCAGTCAAAGGCAAAGTCTGGAAAATTGGCATTCTTTGCACATTATACTTGGCTTATGATAGCTGTAGTCAGCATAAGGAAAATGTAAGTTATGTTGTATCCTTTCTTTAGAGCACTAGTGAGCAAGCTCAGGCCAGGATCTGCTTTTCAGGATGGCTCTGCTACAGAAGCATGGAAGTACGGTTTAATTTATGATTGCCTTTTAGGTGAAGATTCTGCATGGTTTCAAATAAGGTTTGACAAAAATAAGCATTGTCGTACCAGGAGACTTTTTTTCATGAGGAGAAGACAGTCTATTGTGTTCCCATACATGACGTATTTTAGAATGACATAGATCTTTGTGGCTTCTTAATTTTGTGATTGGCTTGGCATCTAAGTTTTACTTCTGAATATTATTAGGACATTTTAGAAGAAAAGCAAAATTTAAAATAAGTTAAAATTTTTTTAACTTAATATTTAAAATTATAAAGAGTTTTTAAATCAATGTATAAGATTATAAATTTAAAAAAGATAGTCTCTCGTCATCCATTCTTGCCGCTATCTACATTCTTGTGTGTTATTGCTAATAATTTGTTATTGCTAATGATTACTAAGACTAACTGTATAAGTGTTAGCTATCGTTATTACTATCTTTCTATACAGTCATACACAGATATATAGATGTTTATACACACCTTTACAAACACATATACATACATTTTTAAGCACAGGTGATTATATTGTATATTTTGAAATTTTTGTTTTTTTTCCTCTTGACAACATACTTTAGACCTATATATATATATAATTGATTCTGTTTAGTGATTATATAATATTGCTAGTAAGTTAATGGACATTCAGGTACTTCAAATTTTTGTCTTTACTAAAAAATACTGCAATGAACATTACTTGTCTCTTTACTTTTGCATATTTATGCCAGAATTTCTTTAGTGTGCATTTCTAGAAGTAGAATTGCTATGTCAAATGTTCAGATGAAAAAATCTTGATACATAATAAGGATATAACTTGAGAGATGTGGAAGTGCTTCTTTGACTCTTCTCTCCCCATAAAAAGGAATGTATTCATCGTAATTGACCAGAGTCATGTTCTAGAGGTAGGGCTTCTGAGGGTAAATTGCCAGAGCCAGTCAGTTCTGCTGCTTGGTGCAAGACTTTGAATTTAAATTTAAATCCAGAGGGGAATGTTACATTTATTATTATTCAAGCTGTTGTAAAATTGCTTCCCAAATATTAAAAAAGTAATTTGATCTGTTTTCCTACCCTAATTTAAATGGTGTCATCTATACATCCCTGAAGAAGACTGAGTCTCATCTGACCTTCCTATTCATCAGCTGCAGCTCCCTCTTTTTTATTGAATCATTTTTCTCTTGTTGCTTCTCTCATATTCCATAGTATGACTTTGCTGACTTACTGCTGGAACTCCTAGACTACTATTTATAGTTCTACTTTTACCAGCTTTACTGACTTCTTAGAAATTCCATGATGATAAAAGAAAGAATGGACTTTTTATAAAATGAAGGGAAAGAAAACAATGTTCCTTTTTTTGTGCAGTCTGTTTTAGGTTTTCTTATCTGCCACTACCCAAGTAAAGTCAGTGACCTTGATTTATTCCCTCTGGACCTGATTTTAACAGGTCTGGCATTCTTATTAAAACCAGAATGATGTGTTGATTCTATATATGTAGCTGAAGCACAGAAACTGGTTTTTAGTTACCTCATCAATTTCACGTTAATGTCTGTATTGTTTTTGTCACTGACCTTTAGCTCCCTGTGTAACTAATTCATTGGTTTCTGCCTTATACTGAATATTTTTCTGTTAAGTGTATATTCCTTTCGTTGTGTAATTGTTTAAGTTTTTTTTTTCTTTTTTAGACTGGGTGTCTCACTCTGTCACCAAGGCTGGAGTGCAGTGGTGCGATGTCGGCTCATTGCAACCTCTGCCTTCTGGGTTCAAGCAATTCTCCTGCCTCAGCCTCTTGAGTAGCTGGGCTTACAGGCGTGCACCACCACACTCAGCTAATTTTTGTATTTTTAGTAAAGATGGGGTTTCACCATGTTGGTCAGGCTGGTCTTGAACTCCTGACCTCGTGATCCATCCACCTTGGCCTCCCAAAGTGCTGGGATAACAGGTGTGAGCCATCGCGCCTGGCCTTAAGTTTATATTACTATAAAAGTACCTTTATTGTAAACTACTTAGAAAGTATATAAATGAAAAAATTTTAAAAGTAATCACAACTCTACTCCTCAAAAAAATAGACTTAATATGTGTATTTTTTCCCTAGGATTTTAATTTTTTTATTCTACATAATTTAAATCGTCATGTGCATACAATTTTTATCTTTATATATTTAGTTCATGTCTTCTTTTTTATACTTTTAATTGTAAGATATACATAACATAAAATATACCTTTTACAGTATTTTAAAAAGTATAGTTCAGTAGCATTATGTATATTCATGTTGTTGTACAGCCATTACTACCATAGATATTTTTTCATTTTGCAAAACTAAAACTCTGTACCTATTAAAAACAATGATTTCCCATTTCCCTGTCCCCCAGAACCTGGCAACTAACATTCTGCTTACTATCACCATGAGTTTGATTATTCTAGGTACCTCATATAAATGGCATAATACAGTATTTTTCATTTTGTGCCTGACTTATTTTACTTGGCATAATGTCATCAAGGTTCATCCATATTGTAACATATGTCAGAATTTCCTTCCTTTTTAAGGCTGAGAAATATTCCATTTTATGTATATATATCACATTTTGTTTAGCCATTCAACTGTCAATGGACATTTGGTTTGTTCCCACTTTCTGGCACTTGTGAATATGAGGTACAAATATCCCTTTAAATCCCACATTTTAATTATTTTGGGCATATACCCAGAAGTGGAATTGCTGGATTATATGGTAATTCTATATTTAAATTTTTGAGGAACTGCCACACTATTTTCCATAAAGGGTGTACCATTTTACATTTGCAACAGTATATAAGGTTTCAGTTTCTCTACATCTTTACCCATATATGTTTCTCTTTTGTTTTTGTAGTAACTATCCCAGTGAATTTGAGGTGATATCTCATTGTGATTTTGATTTGCCTTTAACTAATGATTAGGGATATTGAGCTTCTTTTTATGTGCTTATTGATTATTTGTATATCTTCTTTGGAGAAATGCCTAATCAAAATTTTTGTTCATTTTTAAATTGGGTTCTTTGTTATTCTGTTGTTTGTTTTTTGTTGTTGTGTTATAGAATTTCTCTATATATCTTATTTATCTCGATATTAACCCCCATCAGATAAATAGTGTGAAAATATTTTCTCCCATTCCATGGGTTGCCTTTTTATTCTGTTGACTGTGTCATCTGACACAAATAATTTAAAAATTATGTTGTGAACCAATTTATCTATTTTTTTTTTTTTTGCTTGTGCTTTTAGTGTCATATTCAGGAAATCATTGCCAAAGCCAATGTCATAAAGATTTTTTCTTACGTTTTCTTCTCAGAGTTTTATATTTTAAATTTAGGTCTTTGACCCATTTTGAGTTAATTTTTACATATGATGTATGGTAAGGTTCTAACTTCATTATTTTGCATATGGACATTCCAATTTTCTCAGCACCATTTGTTGAAAAGACTGTTCTTTCCACATACAACGGTCTTGACGCCTTCGTTGAAAACCATTTGGCCGCACTTGTAAGGAATTACTTCTGGGCTCTGCATTTCATTCCATCGGTCTATGTTTCCGTCTTTATAGCAGTACCACGCTGTTCTGATTACTGTTAACACTGCAGTAAGCTTTGAAATCAGGAAATGTAAGACTTCCGACTTTGTTCTTCTTTTTCAAGATTGTTTTGGCAATTTAGGGTCTCTTCGGAGTCCATAAGAATTTTAGAATGGACTTTTCTATTTCTTCAGAAAAATAGTCATTTTGATGCAGGATGTTTTTGCTCCTTATTTCAGCTAAAATCCGGCTTCTTGTCGTGCAATCAGGATTAATTAGGCATATGGACACACTGAGAGGTGAGGAGAGTGGAATTTATTAAAGGAAAGCTTTCAGTGGAAAATAAAAGGTGGGGGGCGGTTCTTTAACAGGCTTCCGCCTCACAGATTAAATACAGGCCACCACACATGCGTACACACATGCGCAGACCACCTGGAGGTCCGGCTCCTCCCCACTGCAGACAAATCCCCAGTAGCTCCACCCCATTTCCCCAGTGCACCGGTGGGCCCCCAGTCAGCTGTGGGCATGCCCAGACGAGGCCCAAGGCAGGTTTCCTCATCTGCACAAAAGCATCTGATGTAAACACTTGTGGGTTGGCTCAGAAATTGTCCGGGGATCCTCCTTTATCTGCCTCCTGCATCTATCAATTGGGCATTTTGATACAGATTGCATTGAATCTGTAGGTCACATTGGGTGTTGACATTTTAACAATATTAAGTCCTCCAATCCATGAACATGAGATATCATTCAATTTATGTGTGTCTTCTTTAATATCTTTCAGCAACATTTTTTTAGTTTTCAGTGTACAATCTTTTATCTCCTTGGTTAAGTTTATTTGTAAGTATTTTATTCTTGTTGATGCTATTGTAAATTGAATAGTTTTCTTAATTTTCCTTTCAGGTTGTTCATTGTTATTGTATAGAAATACAATTGAATTTTGTATCTTTTGTATCATTTCAGTAAATTTGTATCCTGTAACTCAGCTTATTTATTATTTATTGCATTTGTGTGTAATTGTTAGTGTTTTCCACATATAGCTTCATGTTATGGATGAACAGAGATACTTCATATCATTTTTAATGGCTACATAACATTTTATAATAGGGTGAATCATGATTGATTTAACCACAAAGCTATGTTTGGAATCTAAGACTTAAAAACATTCTTAGAATAAATTATGCTATGATGTCTATTTTTTCAAATTAATAAATTCTTTAGAGAAGTTTTAGGTTCACAGCAAAATTGAGTGAAAAGTACGGAGTTCCCATACACTGTCATTCCCCCACCCATGCAACCTCGCCCACTAACATTCTCCATCAGAGTGCAGATAGATTTGCTACAACTGATGAATCTACAATGACATATTATCACCCAAAGTCTGTAGTCTGCATTAGGGTTCATTCTTGCTGTTTATTCCATGGGTTTGGAAAAATGTATAATGACATGTATCCACCATTATAGTATTGTACACAATAATTTCAGTGCCCTAAAACTTAGCTGTGCTCTGCCTATTCATCCTCCTCCCTCCAGTCCCTGGAGACCACTAATTTTTTTGTCTTTATGGTTTGACTTTCCTAGAATTTCATATTGCCTTCATCACTTAGTAATATGCATTTAAGTTTCCTTGATGTCCTTTCATGGCTTTATAGCTCATTTCTTCTCTGTGTTGAATAATATTCCATTGTCTGGATATACCACAGTTTATACATTCACATACTGAAGGACATCTTTGTTGCTTCCAAGCTTTGACAGTAATGAATAAAGATAGAGTAAATGTTAATGTGCAGGTTTTTTGCATGAATATATTTCCAGTTCATTTGGTCAAATAGCAAAGGGCACTATTGTTGGATTGTATGGCAAGAGTATATTTAGTTTTGTAGGAAACTGCCAAATTGTCTTCCAAAGTGGCTGTATTATATTTGCATTCTCACCAGCAATGATTGAGAATTTCTGTTGTTCCACATTCTTGTCAGCATTTAGTATTGTCAGCATTTTGATTTTTGGCCATTTTAACAGATGTGTAGTGATAGCTTATTGTTTTAATTTGCAATTCTCTAATGATATATGTTATTGTCCTAGTCTGTTTTCTGTTGATACAACTGAATGCTTCAGACTATGTAATTTATAAAAAAAAAAAGGTTTAATTATCTCATGATTATGGAGGTTGGGAAGTCAGAATTATGGTATTGGCATCTGGTGAAGTCCTTCTTGCTGCATCATAGCATGGCAGAGGATATCATCACATGGCAAGACAGAGCAAGTGGGCTAGCTCAGGTCTCTTTTTTACTACTTATAAAGCCACTGCCCAATCATAGGGCCCCACCCTCATGAACTTATCTAACCCTAATTGCCTCCCACAGGCCTCACCTCCAAATGATTAACATATTAATTTGGGAATTAATTTCCAATACATGAAATTCTGGGGACGTATTCCAACTACTGCAGATGTCGAACATCTTTCATATGCTTACTTGCTGTTTTTATGTCTTCTTTGGTGAGATGGATATCCAGGTCTTTTGCTTATATGTTTATTGGTTGTTCATTTTTATATTGCTAAGAATTAGGAGTTCTTTGTATATTTTGGATAATAGCTCTTTAGCAGATCTATCTTTTGCAAACATTTTCTCCCAGTGTGTGGCTTGTCTTCTCATTATCTTGGCAATGTTTTTCACAGAGCAGGAACTTTAAATTTTAATGCATTCCAATTTATTAATTTATCTTTCATAAGTTGTACTTTTGGTGTAGTATCAAAAAAGTTATCAAACTCAAGATCATCTCAAATTTCTCTGAAGTTATCTTCTAGGGGTTTTAGAGTTTTGCATTTTACATGTAGGGGTGTGACCTATTTTGAGTTAATCTTTGTGAAAGTTGCAAGGTCTGTGTCTAGATTTATCTTTTCCTCTTCTCTTTTCTTTCATGTGAATCTCCAGTTTTTCCACCATCATTTGTTTAAAAGATTGTTTTCGTTCCACGGCATTGCCTTTGCCCCTTTATTAAAGATCATCTGATTATATTTATCTTGGTCTATTTTGGGGCTCTCTATTCTGTTCCATTGATCTATTTGTCTATTCTTTAACCAATATCTCACTGTGATTACAGTAACTTTATAGTAATTCTTGAAGTTAGGTCTTGTCAGTCCTACAATTTTGTTCTTCTCTTTCAATATTGACTTGACTATTTTATGTCTTTTGCCTCTCTATATAAACTTTAGAATCAGCTTGTCAATATCCATAAAATAAGTAGATAGGACTTTGACTGGAATGGCATTGAATCTATAGATGAAGCTGAAAAGAACTGACATTTCAACCATATGGAGTCTACCTATTCATGAACATGGAATACCTCTCCATTTATTTAGTTTTGCAATTTCGTTATCAGATTTTGCAATTTTGCTCATTTAGCTCTTGTAGACAGTTTGTTAAATTAATACCTAACTCTTAATTTTGGGTGTGCTAATGTAAATGGCAATGTATTTTTAATTTTCAATTCCATTTGTTCATTGCTCATATATAGAAAAGCAACTGACTTCTACATGTTAGCCTGGTACCCTGCAACCTTGTTATAAACACTGATTAGTTCCAGTTATTTGTTTTTGTCAATTATTTTGGATTTTGTACATAGATGATCATCTGTGAACAGAGACAATTTTATTTTTCCCCATTCTATATACCTTTTGTTTCCTTTTTTTTATTACATTAGCTAGAATTTTCACAATATTGATTTTACCCACCCCTGAGCATGGGATGTGATTTGATTTGTTTGTGTCATCTATGATTTCTTTCAGCAGTGTTTTGAAGGTTTTCTTGTAGAGGTCTTTTACCTCTTTGGTTACTCATATTGCTAAGTATTTAATTTTTTTGGAGGTATGATAAAAAGGGTTGAGTTCTTAATTTGATTCTCAGCTTGGTGACTGTTAGTGTATAGCAGACCTACTGATTTGTGTACATTAATTTTGTATACTGAAACTTTGTTGAATTCATTTATCAGTTCTAGGAGCTTTCAGGAGGAATCTTTAGGGTTTTCTAGGTACACTATCATATCATCAGCAAACAGCAACAGTGTGACTTCATCTTTGCCAGTTTGGATGCCCTTTATTTCTTTCTCTTTTCTGATTGCTCTGGCTAGGACTTCCAGTACTGTGTTGAATAGAAGTGGTGGAAGAGGGCATCCTTGTCTTGTTCCAGTTCTCAGGGGGAATGCTTTCAACTTTTCCCTGTTCAGTGTAATGTAGGTTGTCAGTTTGTCAGATGGCTTTTATTACATTAAGGTATGTCCCTTCTATGCGGATTTTGTGGAGGGTTTCAATCATACAGGGATGCTGGATTTTGTCAAATGCTTTTTCTATGTCTCTTGAGATGATCATGTGGTTTTGGTTTTTAAATATGTTTATGTGGTGTATCACATTTATTTCCTTGTGTATGTTACACCATCCCTACATCCCTGGTGTGAAACCCACTTGATCGTGATGGATTATCTTTCTGTTATGCTGCTGGATTTGGTTAGCTAGTATTTTGTTAAGGACTTTTCTATCTATGTTCATCAGTGGTAATAATCTGTAGTTTTCTTCTTTTTTTTTGTTATCCTCTTTACGGCTTTTGGTATTAGGGTGATACTGACTTAGAATGATCCAGGGAGGATTCCCTGTTTATCTTGTGGAATAGTGTCAATAGGATTAGTACCAGTTCTTCTTTGAATGTCTGATAGAATTCAGGTGTGAATCAGTCTGTTCCTGAACTATTTTTTTGTTGGCAATTATTTTACAACCATTTCAATCTCGCTGCTTGTTATTGGTCTGTTTAGAGTTGCTATTTCTTCCTGGTTTAATCTAGGAGGTTTGTATATTTCCAAGAATTTATTCACCTCCTCTAGGTTTTCTAGTTTATGTGAATAAAGATGTTCACAGTAGCCTTGAGTGATCTTTTGTATTTCTGTGATATCAGTTGTAATATCTCCTGTTTTGTTTCTAATTGAGCTTATTTGGATCTTCTCTCCTTTCTTGGTTAATCTTGCTAATGATCTATCAATTTCATTTATCTTTTCAATGAACCAGCTTTTTCGTTTCATTTAATTTTTGTATTTTGTTTTTTTGTTTCAATTTCCTTTAGTTCTGCTCTGATATTTGTTATTTCCTTTTTTACTGCTGAGTTTGGGTTTGGTTTGTTCTTGTTTCTCTAGTTCCTTGAGGTGTGACCTTAAATTTCTACCTGTGCTCTTTCAGACTTTTTGATGTAGGCATTTAGGGCTATGAACTTTCCTGTTAGCACTGCCTATGCTGTACCCCAGAGGTTTTTATAGGTTGTGTCACCGTTATCATTCCGTTCAAGGAATTTTTAAATTTCCAGCTTGATTTAATTTTTGACCCAATGCTCATTCAGGAGCAGGTTATTTAATTTCTCTGTATTTGCATGGTTTTGAGGGTTCCTTTTGGAGTTGATTTCCAGTTTTATTCCACTGTGTTCTGAGATAATACTTGATATAATTTCAGTTTTCTTAAATTTATTTTGTGGCCTGTCATATGGTCTATTTTGAAGAATGTTCCATGTGTTGATAAAAAGAATGTATATTCTGCAGTCATTGGGTAGAATGTTCTGTAATATCTGTTAAGTCCATTTATTCCAGGATGTAGTTTATATCCATTTTTTTGTCGACTTTCTGTCTTGATGGGCTGCCTAGTGCTGTCTGTGGAATATTAAAGTCCCTCACTATTATCATGTTGCCATCTTTGTCATTTCTTAGGTCTAGTTGTAATTGTTTTACAAACTTGAGAGCTCCAGTGTTAGGTGCGTATATATTTACAATTGTGATATTTTCCTGTTGGGCAAGTCCTTTTTATCGTTTTATAATGTGCATCATTGTGCTTTTTAACTGCTGCTGCTTTAAAGTCTGTATGGTCTCATATACGAATAGCAGCTCCTGCTTGCTTTTGATGTCCATTTGCATAGAATATCTTTTTCCATCCCTTTACCTTAAGTTTATGAGTCCTTATGTGTTAGGTGAGTTTCTTGAAGACAGCAGATACTTGGTTGGTGAATTCTTATCCATTCTACCATTCTTTGTCTTTTAAGTGGAGCATTTAGGCCATTTACAGTCAATGTTTGTATTGAGATGTGAGGTGCTATTTTCTTCATTGTGCTATTTGTTGCCTTAATACCTTGTTGTTGTTTTGCATTGTGTTTTTATTTTATAGGTCCTGTGTTATTTATACTTTAAGGAGGTTCAAAATTTTGGTGAATTTTGAGGATTTGTTTTAATATTTAGAGCTCCTTTTTAGCAGTTCTTGTAGTGCTGGCTTGGTAGTAGCAAATGCTCTCATCCTTTGTTTGTCTGAAAAAGACTGTATCTTTTCTTCATTTCTGAAGATTAGTTTCCTTCATTTATGAAGCAAAAATTCTTGGCTGATAATTATTTTGTTTAAGGAGGCTAAAGAAAGGGCCTCGGTCCCTTGTAGCTTTTAGGGTTCCTGCCAAGAAATCTGCTGTTAATCTGAGAGGTTTTCCTTTGTAGGTTACCTGATGCATTTTACCTCACAGCTCTTAAGATCCTTTTCTTCAAATTGACTTTAGATAACCTGATGACTATGTGCTTAGGTGATGATCTTTTTCTGATAAATTTCCCAGGTTTTCTTTGAGCTTCCTATATTTGTATGTACATTTTTAGCAAGGTAGGCGAAGTTTTACTCGATTATTCCTTCAAATATGTTTTCCAAACTTTTAGATTTTTTTTCCTTTGGGAACACCAGTTATTCTTAGGTTTGGTCATTTAACATGATCCCAAGCTTCTTGGAGGTTTTGTCATTTTTTAAAAATTTTTGTTTCTTTGTCTTTGTTGGATTGAGTTAATTCAAAAGACTTGTCTTCTAGCTCTGAAGTTCTTTCTTCTACTTGTTCTATTCTATTGCTGAGAGTTTCCAGTGTATTTTGCATTTCTCTGTGTCCTTCATTTTCAGAAGTTGTGATTGTTTTTATTTATGCTATCTATTTCATTGAAGGGTTTTCCCTTCACATCTTGTATTGTTTTGGGTTTTTTTTTTATTTCATTAATTTGGACTTTACCTTTCTTTGGTGCCTCCTTGATTAGCTTAATAATTGACCTTCTGAATTCTTTTTCTGGCAATTCAGAGATTTCTTCTTGGTTTGAATCCATTCCTGGTGAGCTGGTGTGATCTTTTGGGGGTGCTAAAGAACCATGTTTTGTCATGTCACCAGAATTGTTTTTCTATTTTTTTCTCATTTGTGTAGACTATTTTTGAGGGAACATCTGGGGGTCAAACACTGCTGTTCAGATTCTTTTGTTCCATGGTGTACTGCCTCTATGTGGCACTCTCCCTCTTCCCCTAGGGATGTGACTTCCTGAGGGCCAAACTGCAGTGATTGTTATTTCTCTTCTGGATCTAGCCACTCAGAGGAGCTAGCAGGTTCCCAACTTGTACTGGAGAGTGTCTGCACCGAGTCCTGTGATGTGAACTGTATTCAGGTCTCTCAGTTGTGGATACCAGCATCTGCTTTGGTGGAGAGGTGGCAGGAGAGCAAAGTGGACTTTGTGAGGATCCTTGGTTTTAGTTTTGTTTATTGAACTAGTGTTTTGTTGGCTGGCCTCCAGCGAGGAGGTGGGGCTTTCAAGAGAACATCAGCTGTGGTAGTTTAGGGAGGATCAGGCAATGGGCGTGGCCATAGAGCTCCCAGGAGATTATGTCATTTGTCTTAGGCTACTAGGGTGGGTAGAGAAAGATCATCCAGTGTGGATCGGGTTAGGCATGTCTGAGCTCAGACTCTCCTTGGGTGGGGCTTCCTGCAGCTGAGTTTTTCAGCTGTCTCTGAGAGCCTGCAACAGCAATCTGCTTCCATCATATGGTCTCTGGATTCTCTCAGCTTTCCTGGTATGTTCTTATGGTAGTTTTTGGAGCAAAATTTTAAGATGTGAGTCTCCACGTGCTGCTCTGTCTGTGCAAGTGGGAGCTGCAAGTTAATTCTGCTTCTTATCTGCCATATCTCTCCAGATTATCTGATAACTGTCTTTACTCTGAAGTCTTCTGTTTCAGAAATTAATAAAGGTACTTCTGTTTTCTTTTGATTAGTGTTACCATTGTATATCTTTCTCCCCCTCTTTACTTTTAATCTATCTATGGATCTCTATATATCTTATATTTAAAATTGGTTTCTTGAAGACAACACACTGTTGGGTCTTACTTTTTGACTTACTCTGGCAATCTCTATCTTATGATTGGTATATTTAGACCATTAATATTTAAAGTGGTTATTTATATATTTTGACTAATATCTACCATATTTGTTAATGCTTTCTATTTATCACTCTTGTTCTTTATTTCTGTCTTTGTCTTCCAATTTTTTTCTGGCTTTTGTGGTTTTAATTGAACATTTTATATGATTCCATTTTCTCTCTTTTCTTAGCATATTGATTATACATTTTTAAACCTTTTTTAGGGGTGCCTTAGAGTTTGCAAAAATGTTTTTACAACCAATCCAAGTTCACTTTCAAATAACACTATACCTCTTAATTTGCGGTAAAGGTACCTTATAATAACAAAATATTCGTAATTCTTTCACCTTACCTCATGTATTATTGCTGTCATTCATTTTACTTATATGTAAGGATACACACACACACACACACACACACACGTATACATAATCACATACATTATTGCCATTATTATCTTGAATAAACTTATGTATTAACTCAATTGAGAATAAAAAATAAGTGTGTTTTTTTTTACCTTCACTTATTCATTCTTTGATGCTCTTTCTTTTTGTAGATATGAGTTTCTGGCTTATATCATTTTCTTCTTGTCTGAAGACATTATTTTAATGTTTCTTGCAAGATAGGTCTACAACACCAACATTCTCAGTTTTGTTTGTCTTTATTTCTCCTTCATTTATAAGGAATGACTTTGCAGGATGGACAATTCTGGGTTGGTAGGATTTTTATTTCCCTCAACACTTTAAATATTTCACCTAACTGTTTTCTTGCTTGCATGGTTTCTGAGGAAAAGTCAAGGTAATTCTTAATATTTTTTCCTCTATAGGTAAAGTGTTTTTATCCTCTGCCATTTTTAAAGATTTTTACTTTATATTTCATTTTCTGAAATTTGAATATGACAATGTATAGGCTGTTTTGGCATTTATCCTGACATTTATTGGTATTGTCTGAAATTTCTGCATCTGCAGTTTGATGACTGAAACGAATCTGGGAAAGTTCTCAGTCATCATTATTTCAAATATTGCTTCTGTTCTCTTTTTCTCTCCTGGAATTCCCATTTTTGTATTTACACCTTTTGTAGTTATCCCACTGTTCTTGTATGTTCTGCTCTGTTTTCTTTTTTTTCTTATGTTCTCAGGAATTCCTTCCTCAGTCATGTCCAGTCTACTGAGGAGCCTATCAAAAGTGCTTTTTCATTTCTGTTACAGTGTTTCTGATGTCTAGCATTTCTTTTGATTCTTTTTTAAAATTTCTATCTCTCTGTTCTTTCACGTTGTTTACTTTTTACATTGAAGCTTTTGGCATGTTAATCATAATTTTTATAAACTGCTAGTCTCATAATTCCAAAATTTCTGCTATATCTGACTATAGTTCTGATGTTTGTTTAGTTTCTTCCAACTGTGTTTTTTACCTTTTAGCATATCTTGTAATTTTTTTTTTTCTTGAAAAGTAGACACAATGTACTGGGTAAAAGGAACTGTTGAAAATAATCCTTTAGTAGTGTGACAGATGAGGAGCAGGGAAAACATTTTATAGTTGTATCGTTAGTCTCAGTCTTTTGGTGAGTCCGGGCTTTTGAACTGTGAGCTTCACTAGTACTTTTCAGGTTTATTCCCCACTTAGGTGGCACGGGATGGTTAGTAGGGGCTGGAGTTAGGTATTTCTCTTCCCCTGGTTCATTTTGGTTCTGATAAAGCCCCAGAAGACTAGGTACTAGTTAAATAGTTTCTCCTGAGGGCAGGCCTTCTTAAGAAAATCAGAATGCTCTGATGTGTTATAGTATGGCTCCTTTTCTTTTCTCCCTGTCAGTAATACTAGGGGATATTTTTCTAGTATTCACTGTGAAAACCTGATACAGTTCCCAGAAGTGTAAAAAAGTTTGGAGACCACCCATGACTGAGTATTCCTGGAGTTTTTAACTCTCAGAGTTGTCTACACTGAGCTTCCAGCGATTTTTCAATTATAATTTAGGTTTGCCTATCCTGGGAATGGTCCCTGTAGCAGTTTCTACTTAGGTAGGTTGTACTTCTCTGTATCAGCTTTTTTTCTCTCTAATTTCTGCAGCAGTGATTTTCCTTGTGACCTCACTTTTGTGATGGAGCTAAGAAGAGTTGTTGATTTTTCGGCTTCCGTATCTTTGTACTTGTTGTTTGGATGCAGTAGCGACTTGTAATATCCTTATATACTAGACTTGAAACTGGAAGTCTGATGTCTATTTTTAAAATAAAGATTTATCTGCTTTTCACATTCTTTTGTGAGAAAGAGGAACTGAATCCAAAGGTGTAAATAGGTGTTTGAGTCTTTATACTGTTGCCACCTTGCCTTCAAGAAAGGCTATATCAATTACTTACCTATATTGCACAGCATACTACATCTTCATTAAACAGAGTTCTTGTTTAAAGAAATACAGTTAAGTTGATATGTAAAAAGAAGTTTCTGATTTTAAAAATTTTCCTTATTTTATTAGTAGCATGATTAATGTTTCTTCTTAGATTTTATTATAAATTAACTATGTTTAGCTCATTTCCATTTAATCTTAATATTTCCTTTTAGTTTTTTATTGTTTAAAGTTTTGTCAAGTCAAATATCAATGTCTTCCTGTTTTCATTTCTTACATTATTTTTGGTTTGGAAAGCACTTCAATCTACAGATTTGTCAACATAATATTTAAATTTTTTTTTGTTTGAGACAGAATTTCACTCTTGTTGCCTAGGCTGGAGTACAATAGCGCTCATTGCAACCCTCGCTTCCTGGGCTCAGGTGATTCTCCTGCTTCAACCTCCTGAGTAGCTGGGATTACAGGCACCTGCCACCATGCCTGAGAATTTTTTTGTATTTTTAGTTGAGATGTGGTTTTACCATGTTCGCCAGGCTGGTCTTGAACTCCTGAGCTCAAGTGATCTGCCCGCCTTGGCCTCCAGAGCACTAGGATTACATGTGTGAGCCACCATGCCTGGCCTTTTAAAAATTATTATGCTTGATTTTTCTTGCATTTTAGTCTATTCCATTTGGAATTTATTCTGGCCCTTACTGTATGATAAGAGACAAACTCCTGAATCTCAATAGATTTACATATTAAAAGTTTATTTCCTGATCATGTTACATGCCGATCAAGGAATGGCAGCAGAGTCTACACAGTTGTCCAGGAACCCATGCTGATGGTGCATCATCTGTAGGATATGGTGTTCCAGGTCTCTATGCCTTGAGGAGAGATAGAGGAAGCACACTATAAATTAACTGCCTTGGTGAGGAAATACACATTATTTCCCTAAGAGCCCACTGGCTAACCAGGCTGAGAAATGTAGGGGAACAAATAGAAAATTTGGAAAGCTGTAAGTTTCTCTGTTACAGAACTCATCTCTTCACTTCTTGAAACTGGTTGATAGTATAATGATTAAAATAAATATTTATAAAAATACAACTGAAGATTGTGCTACTTTCTCCTTAGAATCCTTTAGTGGTTTCTCATTACAGTTGGAATACAATCTAAATCCTGAAATCATTTTAAATCCATTTTAAATCTATAGTTGGAAATCAATCTAAATCCTACAGGGATTTCCATGTTTGGTCCCCTAGTCTTTCCAACCTTATTCAAGGCCATTGGACCCTATCTTTCTCTACACCACTTACACTACTCCCCCTGGGCCTCAAGCACACTAAGTTCTTTCCAATCTTAAGGACTCCATTTCTGCTGTTTCCTCTCCTCTTGTTCTACCTCCTCCTTCAACTCCATTTATATTCTTGAGGTCTGAAGTACATAATCTGCAGTACAGCTTAGCATACATTTACTTCTGGAGGAAGAGGCAAAACAGAAAGTTGACAGGTATAGACTCTTTAGCTCAGACTCTGGTCTACTTTTTATGATTTTTCTGCAGAGTCACAGGAAGACATAAATCTTAATAATTTGCCAGGGAAAACATGCTGGTAGAAAGTAGACATTAACTGCAATTTTGAAAGATATATTTGCAGAAAGTAAACTATGTCAGATAGTGTTTTGAAGAGACTTGAAGAAAAGAGATTGCTATTTAGTTTTTGTGTGTTTATCATGACAATGAATACTATTTCAATAATTTGTAGGCATTTGCCATTAATACTGTGATGGTTATATATATATATATATATATATATATATATATACTGATTTCTAGGCATTTCTGTTGCATTAAAAGAATGTTTGTCATTAAGTAGTCTAATTTCTATGTTGGTCAACTGTATTTCTATATTTTTTGGAATTCCAGCAATATATTCATGACATCTTCATTCATTTATTCATTCAATTACTCATTAATTAAACACACATTTATTGAGATCTTGACATGCCAGGTGATGTTAAAATTCCAAAGAAGAATTGCATTGGATCTGTTTATAGAATTCAGTTTGGTGAGAAAAAGATTTTTGCGAGATTTTTGAAGAGACTCCTACATTTTGGTGGCAGACATTGTGGTGTTCAGTATGAAAACAAGGAAAGAATGTTAATCAGGCTTCACTAAAGAGATAAATTCTGAAAATGTTTCTCAAGGGAGACATGCAGATCTGGCATAGTTAGTAGTATGAACCAGGGGAGAAGGATATAGAAATAATATGCATGTATGAAGAACTGGGAATGGTTTAATGTGATTGTAGTGTAAATTGTACATCGGAAGGAGAATGGCAAAGAATGAAGCAAGAACGTGCAATGGGGCCTGTTACGGTCTGGCTGTGTGTCCTCACCCAATCTCATCTTGAATTGTAATCCAAGTTGTAATCTCCATGTGTTGAGGGAAGGACCTCATGGGGGGTGATTGGATCATGGGGGAAGTTTTCCTGATGCTGTTCTTATAATAGTAAGTGAGTTCTCATGAGATCTGATGATTTTATAAGGAGTTTGTTCTGCACTTCTCTCTTGCTGCCTTGTGAGGAAGGACGTGTTTGCTTCCCTTCCTGCCATGACTAGGTTTCCTGAGGTCTCCCCAGCCATATAGAACCGTGAGAAAAATTAAACCTCTTTTCTTACAAATTACCCAGTCTTGAGTAATTCCTTATAGCAATGTGAAAGTGGACCAATACAGTAAATTGGTACTGAGGTAGTGAGGTGCTGCTATAAGAATAACTGAGGGCTGAGCGGGGTGGCTCATGCCTATAATCCCAGCACTTTGGGAGGCCGAGGTGGGTGGATCATAAGATCTAGAGATGGAGACCATCCTGGCCAACATGGTGAAACCCTGTCTCTACTAAAAATCCAAAAATTAGCCAGGCATGGTGGCAGGCACCTGTAATTCCAGTTACTGGGGAGGCTGAGGCAGGAGAAGTGCTTGAACCCAGAAGGCAGAGGTTGCAGTGAGCTGAGATCGCACCACTATACTCCTGCCTGGTGTCAGAGTGAGACTCCATCTCAATAAGTAAATAAATAAATAAAGAAATAATACCCAAAAATGTGAAAGTGACTTTGGAACTGAGTAATAAGAAGAGTTTGGAACAGGTTGGAGGGCTCGGAAGAAGACAGGAAGATGTGGAAACTTCGAAAGTTTCTAGAGACTTGTTAAATGGTTTTGACCAAAATGCTGATAGTGATATGGAAAATGAAGTACAGGTTGAGGTGGTCTTGAGTGGAGATGAGGAACTTATTGGGAACTAGAGCAAAGGTGACTCTTGCTATTTAGGAAAGAAACTGGCAGCATTTTGTTCCTGTCCTGGAGATCTGTGAAGCTTTGAACTTAAGAGAGATGATCTGAAATTGGGGCTTTTATTTACAAGATAAGCAGGGCATAAAAGTTTGGAAAATTTGCAGCCAGACAATGTCATAGAAAAGAAAAACCCCATTTTCTGGGGAGAAATTCGAGCCAGCTGCAGAAATTTGCATAAGTAATGGAGATCCAAATGTTCGTCACCAAGACAATGGGGAAAATGTCTCCAGGCATGTCAGAGACCTTCACAGAAACCCCTCCTATCACAGGCCCAGAGGCCTAGGAGGAAAAAATGTCAGGGACCTTCACAGAAACCCCTCCCATCACAGGCCCAGAGGCCTAGGAGGAAAAAATTGTTTCCTGGACTGGGTTCAGGGCCTTGTTGCTTTGTGCTGTCTTGGGACTTGGTGCTCTGCCTCCCAGCTGTGGCTAAAAGGGGCCAATGTACAGCTCAGGCTGTTGCTTCAGAGGGTGCAAGCCCCAAACCTTGGTGGCTTACACATGGTTCTGGACCTGTGGGTGCCTAGAAGTGAAGAATTGAGGTTTGGGAGCCTCCATCTAGATTTCAGAGGATATACTGAAACAACTAGATGCCTAGGCAGATGTTTTCTGCAAGGGTGGAGCCCTCATGGAGAAGTTCTGCTAGGGTGGTGTGGAAGGGAAATGTGGGATTGGAGCTCCCACGTGGATTCCCAACTAGGGCATTGCCTAGTGGATCTGTGAGAAGAGGGCCGCTATTCTCCAGACCCCAGAATTCTAGATATACTGACAGCTCATGCCATGCACCTGGAAAAGCCACAGACTCAATCCCAGACTGTGAAAGCAGCCAGGAGGGGGGGCTGTACCGTGCAAAGCAACAGGGGCAGAGCTGCGCTAGATCATGGGAGCCCACCTCTTGCATCAGTGCGTCCCAGATGTGAGACATGGAGTCAAAGGAGATTACGTTGGAGCTTTAAGATTGAGTGACTGCCCTGCTGGATTTTGGATTTGCATGGGTCCTGTAGTCCCTTTGTTTTGGCCAATTTCTCCCATTTGGAATGGGAGCATTTATCCAATACCTGTACCCCCATTGTATCTAAGAAGTAAGTAATTTGCTTTTAATTAAGCTTCTAGGCAGAAGGTTCTTGCCTTGTCTCAGATGAGACTTTGGACTTGGACTTTAAGTTAATGCTGAATGAGTTAAGACTTTGGGGGACTGTTGCGAAGACATGATTGTGTTTTGAAATGTGAGAAAGATGAGATTTGGGAGGGGTCAGGGGTGGAATGATATGGTCTGGCCCTGTTTTCCCATCCAGATCTCATCTTGAATTGTATTTCTATTTGTAATATAAATACAAATCCCCATGTCTTGGGGGGACCTCATGGCAGGTGATTGGATCATGGAGGTGGTTTCCCCGATGCTATTCTCATGATAGTGAGTGAGTTCTCATGAGATCTGATGGTTTTATAAGGGTCTTGCTCTGCACTTTTCTCTCTTGACACCTTGTGAAGAAGGACATGTTTGCTTCCCTTTCTGCCATGATAGTGGGTTTCCTGAGGCCTCGCCAGCCATGCAGAACTGTGCATCCATTAAACCTCTTTTTAAATAAATTATCCAGTCTTGGATATTTTCTTACAGCAGTGTGAAAATGGACTAATACAGGGCCAGATTGCAAAGCAGTCTCTTAAATGCTGATCTACTGCATTTGCATTTTCTCATGGACTTGACAAAATGTCAGTGGCAGTGGCCAAATTAAACCTGTGACTACAGACATAATTCTGAAATTACCTTGTTTACTTTTTCAGGGGGTGAATGTATACAATCTTTTGTTGTCACCTAAAAATATTTATCTTCCCCTTTTTATGGAAAAGGAAGCTAAATGACAATAAAACAGCCAAAGCATAAAATCATGGCAATTAACCCCTCTGAACAAACAAAGCACAATAACTGGAATGATTTTTCTTCATTGAATTATTGTTTTATGTCATTAAAGCATATTTTTTGTCTTCTACCATAAAACTTATGGTGTCTTATTAGCAAATAGGTATTTATAAGATCTTTTCCATATAACACTAAATGATCTAAAAATCTAGTAGATCTTTTAAATACCCATTCCTTATGACATTGACTGATTATATGCTTACCATGAAGATTTTAAATTTGCCCAGAATCAGGGCTTGTTTCTGACAGAGGAGAAATAGATGTAGCCACTTATGGGTTTACAACATAATGCATCTGTCAATAATAAAAAAGCTAAAACAGGCAGGCTTTGGCAAAGACCTGTTATGCTTCATCACTCACTCTTCACACATCTCCATTCAGAGCATTTATGGATAAACTTAGGAGACTCACAGTCACTCCTATCATTCAGTGTGTACATTTATGTGTCTAAAGGAGAGTGAAACTACTTCATGAGTTAAAACTGTCTTTCCGTAAGAGTCAGAAGTTGCACAGCTGTCACGTCAGCAGCAGTCTATTGCTTTTTCTGCGTAAGTGATCTAAGTAGAAACAAGAGGAAACTAATTGTATTGGTACTTGGAAGCAATGCCAATCATTTTTAGAGAATGGGAGACTGTATTGGTACTTGGAAGCAATGCCAATCATTTTTAGAGAATGGGAAACTTGAGAATTGGTTTTGCTTTTTAGAAAAGGTCACTCTCATTAAAAGATTTAGAGTTTATTTATTTTAAAGTAACATGTTATTTCTGTGAAAGAGCATTTCTCAATCGAGTGCTTGGAAAATATGCTGCAAATCATTCTCAGGACCAAAAATAAAGTGATGAAAGAGAAAAGTCTATTGCTTTCTAAATTATCCAGGATTATTTTTCTGGTGCTAGAATAACTGGCTAGCTATATGCAGAATAATGAAATTGGAACCCTACGTTTCATCATATGCAAAATTAACTCAAAATGGATTATATATTTAAATATAAAACTTCAAACTACAAAAATCCTAGAAGAAAACCTAGGAAATACCTTTCCCAACATTGGCCTTGGGAAATAATCTGTGGCTAAGTTCTCAAAAACAATTGCAACAGAAACAAAAATTTACAAGTGAGACCTAATTAAAATAAAGAGCATCTGCACACCAAAAGAAACTATCAACAGAGTAAACAGATAACCTATGGGATGGGAGAAAATATTCACAAACTACACATCCAACAAAGGTCTAATATCCAGAATCTATAAGAAACTTAACAAGCAAAAAACAAATAACCCCATTAAAAATGAACAAAGAACATGAACAGACACTTCTCAAAAGATAACATAAACAGCCAAGAAACATATCAGAGTGCTCATAGTCACTAATCATCAGAAAAATACCAATCAAAACCACAAGGAGATACAATCTCATATCAGTCAGAATGGCTATTTTGAAAAGTCAAAAAGTAACAGATGCTGGTGAGACTGTAGAGAAAAGGGAACACTTATACACTGCTGGTGGGAGTGTAAATTAGTTCAGCCACTGTGGAAAGCAGTTTAGACATTTCTCAAAGAACATAGAACAGAGCTGCCATTCAACCCAGCAATCCCAGTACTAGGTATGTACTGAAAGGAAAATAAATTATTCTGTCAAAAAGACACATGCACTCACATATTTATCACCATGCTTATTCATAATAGCAAAGACATGGAATCAACCTAACTGCCCATCAGCAGTAGATTGGATAAAGAAAATGTGGTACATATATACCATGGAATAATATACAGCCGTAGAAAAGAATAAAATCTTGTTCTTTGCAGCTATATAGGTGAAACTGGAGGTTTTCATAAACCTATTTGCCATTTGAGGAATTTCTATTCAGATATTTTGCCCATTTAAAAATCAGATTATTACATTTTTTTCTATTAAGTTCTTTGAACTCCTTATGTACTCTGGTTATGCATTAGTCTGTTCTCATGCTACTATGAAGAAATACCCAAGAGTGTGTAATTTATAAAAGAAAGAAGTTTAATTGTCTCACAGTTCTGCATTTCTGGGGAGGCCTCAGGAAACTTACAATCATGGTGGAAGGCAAAGGAGAAGCAGGCATCTGCTTCACAGGGTGGCAGGGTGGAGTGAGTGCAAGCAGAGGAAATGCTAGATGCTTATAAAGCCATTGGATCGCATGAGATCTCAAACAACTTGAAACGGAGTGATCATTCAACCCAGTGATCCCATTACTAGGTATGTATCAAAAAAATAGATTATTCGATCAAAAAGACACATTCACTTGCATGTTCATCAGCACACTATTTTCAATGGGAGAGACGTGGAATCAACCTAGGTGTCTCCTGGTGGTGGATTGGATAAAGAAAATATGGTACATCTACACCATGGAATACTATGCAGTCCTACAAAAGAATAAAATCTTGTCATTTGGACAACGTCAAAGAAGCTGGAGGCCATTATCCTAAGTGAATTGACACAAGAACAGGAAACCAAATACCATATTTTCTCACTTATAAGTGGGAGCTAAACAGTGAGCACACATGGAAACAAAGACAGGAACAATAGAGGCACAGACGGGGAACAGGGCTGAAAAATTACCTGCTGTGTAATACGCTCATTTCCTAAGTGATGAAATCACATACACTCCATTCCTTAGCATCATGCAATATGCCTACCTAACAAACCCGTATATGTACCCCCTTAATCCAAAATAAAAGTTGAAATTATAATATTTTTATGCCTGAATGTAGAAGTGGAGCAAAATAGTCAAGTAGAAGCCTCCAGCGATCATGCCCCCTGCAGGAACACTGAATTGAGCCACTATCCAACACTTTATAAGACTCAAAATTAAGTGTGTGATCACAGTACCTGACTTTAATATTATATTAAGGAAAGAGGTACAGAAGAGGGTAAGACAGTCTTAAATTGCCTACATCACCCGTCTCCCTTCCCCCAGCAGTGGCCATGTGACATGGAGAGAATTTGTGTGATTGGGGGAGGAAGAGTGTTGTGATTGTGGGACTTTGCATTGGAACTCACTGTTGTCCTGTCACAGCAAAGAGCATCACAGGACAGAACTCAGCCAGCACCCAGAAAGGGAACATTTCTACTAGACCTAGCCAGAGGTAAATCGTTCATTCAGGGAATGAAACCTGAGTTCTGGAAAGTCCTGTTACTTGAAAGACAATGTAAGCCACAGAAACTGCAATTCCTCGGCAATTCCTGGGAAAGTCCTGGTGCTGTGCTGGGCTCAGAGCCAGTGAACTTGGGGTACACACAACCTAGTGAGATACCAGCTGCAGAGGCCAAGGGAGTGTTTGCATCACTGCTCCCCTAAATCCAAGTAGTACAGCTCACAGCTCTGGAAGAGACTTCTTTCCTCTGCTTGAGGAGAGGAGAGAGTAAAGAAGACTTTTTGTTGGGATTTAGATGCCAGCTCAGCCACAGTAGAACAGGGCATCAAGCAGAGTCTAGAGGCCCCCATTTCAGGCCCTACTTTTTGGAAGACAATTCTGAACATGCCTTGGGCCAGAAGGTAACCCAGTGCCTTGAAGGGAAGGAATTAGTCCTGCCAGGATCCATTACCTGCTAACTAAAGAGCTTTTGGGCCCTGAGTAATCTGCAGTGGTAGCCAAGCAGTACTTGCTGTGGGCCATGGGCAAGACTCAGAGCCATTGTGGTTTCAGGTGTGACCCAGCACATTCTAAGCTGTAGTGGCTAAGGGAAGAGACGCCTTCTGCTTGAGGAAAGAGAGGGAAGACTAAAGGGGACTTTGTCCTGAAACTTAGGTATCAACTCAGCCACAGTGGGATAGAGCACTACGTGGGCTTCTGGGGTCTCTGATTTCAGGCCTTGGTTCCTGTGTGGCATTTCTAGACTTGCCCTGCCTGGGCCAGAGGGAAGCCCACTGCCCTGAAGGGAGAGACTCACCTTGGCAGAATTCACTCCAGCTGACTGAAGAGCCTTTGGGACTTTGGCCCTTGAGTGAACATTAACAGTAGCCAGGTAGTACTTGCCACAGGTCTGGGATGGTGGTGGTCATGTAAAGAAACTCCTCTGCTTGAGGAAAGTGGGGAAGAGCGGGAAGGACTTTGTCATGTGACTTCGGTGCCAGCTCAGTTGCAGTAGAATACAGCACCAGGTAAATTCTTAATGTTTCTGACTCTAGGACCTGGCTCACAGACAGCATTTCTGACCTATCTGGGGTCAGGGGGAAACTCACCACCCTGAAGGGAAGGGAAGGAGACATGGTTGAATGGATGCACTACCTTCTGATTGTCGAGTCCTTGGGCCTTGAGTGAACATGGGTAGTAGCCAGCCATGTGTCACTGTGGGGCTTGGGTGGGACCCGGTGCTATGTTGGCTTCAGGTCTAACCCCAGAACAGTCCTAGTGGTGTTGGCCACAGGGGTGCTTATATCACCCCTCTGACAGCTTCAGACAGCTCAGCACAGATAGACTCTTGTTTGTTTGGGGGAAAATGAGAGAATAAGAGTCTCTGACTGATAATCCAGGGAATTTTCCCAGAGCTTACCCAAGACCACCAAGGCAGTACATCTATGAGTCTGCAAGAGTCACAACATTACTGGGCTTAGGATCCCCCTAATGCATATATGGCTCCAGTGACCAAAGACTTAAACCATAATACCCAAGTCTCTCGAAACATTTGGCAAGTCTTCCCAAGAAGGACGGGTACAATGAAGCCTGGACTATAAAGACTACGATACATATGTAACTTCAACACCCAGGCACTCACAAACATCCACAAGCATCAAGACCATCCAGGAAAATATGACCTTACCAAATGAACTAAATAAGGCACCAGGGACCAATCCTGAAGTGACAGAGATATGTGACCTTTCGGACAGAGAATTTAAAATAGTTGTTTTGAGGACGCTCAATGAAATTAAAGAATATGCAGAGAAGGAATTTAGAATCCTATGAGAGAAATTTAATAAAAATATTGAAATAATTAGAAAGAATCAAGCAGAAACTTTGCAGGTGAAAAATGCAATTGACATACTGAAGAATACACCAAAGTCTCTTAACAGCAGAATTGATCAAGCAGAAGAAAGAATTGGTGAGCTTGAAGACAGGCTATTTGAAAATACACAGAGTAACAAAACAAATATCAATTTTAAAAGTTTAAACATGCCTTCAAGATCTATAGAATAGCCTCAAAAGGACAAATCTAAGTGTTATTGGCCTTAAGGAGGAGGTAGAGACAGATAGGGGCAAAAAATTTATTCAAATAGATAATAACAGAGAACTTCCCAAACCTGAAAAAGATATCACTATTCAAGTACAAAAAGATTTTAGAACACCAAGCACATTTAATCCAAATAAGACTGCCTTAACATATTTAATAATTAAACACTCCAAGGTGAAAAATAAAGGAGCCAGGTGGCTCATGCCTGTAATTGAAGCAACTTGGGAGGCTAAGGTGAGAGGATTGCTTGAGCTCAGGAGTTTGAGACAAGCCTGGGCAACATAGTGAGATCCTGTCTGTAAAAAATTTAGCTAGGCATAGTGGTTCATGCCTGTGGCCCCATCTACTCAGGAGTATGAAGTGGGAGGATCCCTTGAACCCAGGCGTCAGTGAGGTATGATTGCATTACTGCAATCCAGCTGGAGTGACAGAGCAAGATTCTGTGTCTGAAAGAAAGAGGGAGGGAAGGAGGAAGGGAAGAAGGGAAGGAAGGGAGGGAGGGAGGGAGAAAGGGAGGGGAAAAGGAAGGAAGAAAAGAAGGAAGAAAGGAAGGAAGGAAGGATGGAATCCTAAAAGCAACCCTAAAAGCAATCCTAAAAGCAGTCAGATAAAAGTAACAACATTAAAAGGATCTCCAAGATATTTGGCAGCAGATTTCTCAGTAGATATCTTATAGGCTAGGAGAGTGGCATGACATATTTAAGTGCTGAAAGCAAAAAACCCTCTTATCCTAGAATAGTATATCCAGCAACAATATCCTTCAAATATGAAAGAGAACTAAAGACTTTCTCAGACAAATAAAAGCTGAGGGATTTCATCAACACCAGACAAGTCCTACAAGAAATACTAAAGGCAGTTTTTCAGTCTGAAAGCAAAGGATGTCAATGAGAAATTAAAAAAATCATCTGAAGATATAAAACTCACTGCCAATGGTACACACAAAAACACAGAATATTATAACACCGTGATTTTGTTGTGTGAACTACTCATACATTGAGTAGAAAAACTATAAGATAAATACAACAACTCTTCAAGACATAAACGATATAATAAGATACCAATAGAAACAACAGAAAGTTAAAAGGCAGAATAATGAAGTTAATGTCTAGAGTTTTTGTTAGCTTTCTCTTTGCTTGTTAGTTTGTTCAAGCAATTGATGATATTTTTAGTTTAAAATAGTGGGTTATAAGTTATTATTTGCAAGCCTCATGGTAACCTCAAATAAAAAATAGATCAGATACACAAAAAGTAAAAAGCAAGAAATTAAAACACACCACCAGAACAAATACTCTTTATTTAAAGAAAAACAGGAAGGAAAAGAAGAAAGAGAAGACCAAAAAGAGAAAAATCCAGAAAACATAAAATGGCAGGAGTAAGTTCTTATTAATAATAACATTGAATGTAAATAGACTAAATTCTCCAATTGAGACACAGAGTGGCTGAACGAATAAGAAAATAATATCAAATGATCTATTGCCTGCAACTAACATACCTATAAATACACACATATACTGAATATAAAGAATGGAAAATGAGAGTGCATGTAAATTGAAACCAAAAAGAGCAGGAGTAGCTATGCTTATATCAGACAAAATAGATTTAAAGAGAAACATATTTAAGTGCTTTACGTTATAAAAAGAAAGACATTATATAATGATAAGTCAATTTAGCAAGAGGATATAACAATATTAAATATATATGCACCCAACACAGGAGCACCCAGATATACAAAGTAAATATTATTAGAGTTAAAGAGAGAGACAGACCATCAGTACAATAAAAGTTGGAGACTTCAACACTCTACTTTCAGCATTGAACAGCTCTCCAGACAGAAAATCAGCAAAGAAACACTGAACTTAATCTGCACTATATACCAAACAGATCTAATACACACTTGCAGAACATTTCATCTAATGGCTGCAGAATACATGTTCTTCTTCTTAGTATGTGGACTTTCTCAAGGATAAACCATGTGCTAGGCCACAAAACAAGTATTACAAATTCAAAAAAAATTAAAATTTTATCAAATATCTTCTCTGACTGCAAAGTTATAAAACTATCAATGAACAAGCAGTGGAAATTTGAAAATGGTACAGACAAATGGAAATTAAACAATATGCTCCTGAATGACCAGTGGGTCAGTGAAGAAATTAAGAAAATTTTAAAAATTCTTGAAACAAAATGGAAACACAGCATACCTATGACATACAGTGAAAGCAGTAGTAAGAAGAAAGTTTACAGCAATAAGCATGTATATCAAAAAAGTTGAAAAACTTCAAATAAACAACCTAGTGATGTATCTTAACCCATTTCCCATTTAGGAAAAAAAGTGCAGCTTGTTGCCAGTGCTCATTTAATTGTACATAAATGTGCTCTTTGGGGCTGAAGCAAATCTGACTGATTTTCAATGTGAAAATAAAATATACAAGCTTATTCTTGGAGTTACTTCTCAACAGAACTTGTCTCTAATTGTAACGTAACAGAAAGGTGTATGATGTTACATTAGGATTACAGGTAACAGTAGTCTCAGTACAAATGGGAAATGAGTTAAAAACTAGAAAAGCAAGAGCAAACCAAAACCAAATTTAGAAGAAGAGAAGCAAAAAAGATGATAGCATAAATGCATAAAATTAAAACAAAAATTCAAAAATCAACAAAGCAAAAATTTTGTGTTTTGAAAACAAAATTAGCAAATGCTTAGCTAAATTAAGAAAAAAGAAGATGAAAATAAAATCACAGATGGAAAAGAAAACATTACTATTGATACTGAAGACATTAAAAAACTTATTAGAGGTTACTATGAACAACTATATGCCAGTAAATTGAAAAGCCTAGAATAAATAGATCAATTCCTAGACACATATAACCAGCAAAATTTAAACATGAAGAAATGTAAAACCTCAACATGCTAATAACAAGATTGGAGCCATAATAAAAAGTCTCTCAGTGAAGAAAAGTCCAGGACCCAATGGCTTCATTGGAGAATTTTGCTGAGCACTTAAAAAAGAACTAATAACAATCATCCTGAAACTATTCCAAAAAATAGAGAAGGAAATACTTCCAACTAATTCTATGAGGCCAGTATTACCCTGATACCAAAACCAGAAAAAGTCACATCAAAAGAAGCAAATTACAGGCCAATAATTTCAACTGATGCTGGAAATACGTTTGATAACATTCAACATCCCTTCATGATAAAATCCTTCAAAAACTGGCTGTAGAAGAAACATACCTCAACACAATAAAAGAGATACAACAAATTCACAGCTAGTATCACACTGAATGGGGAAAAACTGAAAGCCTTTCCTCTAAGATCTAGAGCAAGACAAGGATGCCCTGTTTTTCACATTTATTCAATGTAGTACTGGAAAGAAATACACAGCATTCCAACTGGAAAGGAAGAACTCAGATAATCTTTGTTTGAAAATGATACAATCATTAAATTTGGGAAAACTAAAGACTATTAGAACTTACTAAAAAATTCAGTAAAATGACAGGATAGAAAATCAACACACAAAAATCTTTAGCATTCCTATGTGAACACTGAACAATATGAAAAACTAACAAAATAATCCTATTTACAATAGCTACAAATAATATAATATGCCTAGTAATAAATTTAACCAAAGAAGTGAAAGATGTCCGCAATGAAAACTACAAAACACTGATGAAAGAAATTGAAGAGGAGATAAAAATGTAAAGATAGTCCATGTTTTTGAATTGGAAGAATCAATATTATTAAAATGTCCATACTACCCAAAGCAGTCTACAGATTCAATGCAATCCCTATGAAAATACTAATGATGTTGTTCACAGAAATAGAAAAAGCAATCCTGAAATGTATATGGAAATACAAAAGACCTAGAATAGTTGAAGATCTCCTGAGCAAAAAGAACAAAATTGAAGGAATTACATTAAAACTGTCTTGGTTACTACAGAACTATAGTAACCAAAGCAGCATGGCATTGGCATGAAAACAGACACATAGACCAATGCAATGTAATAGAGAGCCCAGAAACAAATCTACACATCTACAGTGAACCCATTTTTGAAAAAAAGGTGCCAAAAATATCCATTAGGGAAAGAACGGTCTCTCTAATAAATGGTGCTGGGAAAACTGGATATCATATGCAGAAGAATGAAACTAGATTTCTCACAATATACAAACATCAAATCAAAATGGATTAAATACTTACATCTAATATCTCAAACTAGGAAACTTTTAAAAGAAAACTGTGGGGAACTCTCCAGAACATTGGTCTGGGAAAAAATTTCTTGAGTAATACCCTGTAAGCGCAGGCAACGGAAGAAAACATAGATAGATGGGATCACATCAAATTAAAGAGCTTCTGCACAGCAAAGGAAACAATTAACAACGTGAAGAGGTCGGGTGCCGTGGCTCACGCCTGTAATCCCAGCACTTTGGGAGGCTGAGCGGGCGGATCAGCAGGTCAGGAGATCGAGACCATCCTGGCTAACAGGGTGAAAACCCATCTCTACTAAAAAATACAAAAAATTAGCCAGGCATGGTGGCGGGCACCTGTAGTCCCAGCAACTAGGGAGACTGAGGCAGGAGAATGGCGTGAACCTGAGAGGCAGAGCTTGCAGTGAACCAAGGTCATACCACTGCACTGCAGCCTGGGCAACAGAGCGAGACTCTGTCTAAAAAAAAAAAAAAAAAAAACCCAACAAAACAAAAACATGAAAAACCCACAAAGTGGAAGAGAATATTTGCAAATTATCCATCTGACAAGGGGTTAATAAGGATTTGGCTCTGTGTGCCCACCCAAATCTCACCTGGAATTGTAATCCCCATAATCCCCACAGGTCAAGAAAGGGACCAGGTGGAGGTCATTGAATCATGGGGGTGGTTTCCTCCATGTTATTCTCTTGATAGTCAGTGAGTCTCATGAGATCTGATGTTTTTCTAAGGACCTGGCGTTTCCTTTGCTTGCACTCACTCCATCCTGCTGCCCTGTGAAGAAAGTGCCTGCTTTTCCTTTTCCTTTGACCATGATTGTAAGTTTCCTGAGGCCTCCCCAGCAAGGCAGAACTGTGCGTCAATTAAACTTCTTTCATTTATAAATTACCCAGTCTCAGGTATTTCTTCATAGCAGTGTGAGAACGGACTAATACATATCCAGATCATAGAAGCAGCTACAACAACTTAATAGGAAAAAAAATTAAATAATCTGATTTTAAAATGGGCAAAAGATCTGAATAGGCATTCCTCAAAAGAACACACACAAATGGCAAACAAATATGAAAATCTTCAGGTCCTTCCATGTAGCTGCAAAAGACAAGATTTTGTTCTTTTCTATGGCTGCGTAGTATTTCATGGTGTATATGTACCACATTTTCTTTATCCAATCTACTGCTGATGGGCACCGAGGTTGATTCCATGTCTTTGCTATTATGAATAAGCATGGTGATAAATATGTGAGTGCATGTGTCTTTTTGATAAAATGATTTATTTTCATTTGAGTACATACCTAGTACTGGGATTGCTGGCTTGCATGGTAGCTCTGCTTTATGTTTGAGAAATGTCTAAACTGCTTTTTTACCAACAGTGTATAAGTGTTTTCTTTTTTACTACAGCCTCACTGGCATCTATTGCTTTTTGCCTTTTTAATAGTAGCTACTCTCACTGATGCGAGGTGGTATCCCATTATGATTTGATTAGTATTCTGATGATTAGTGATTATGAGCATTGTTTTCCATGTTCCTTGGCTACTTTTATGTTATCTTTCAAGAAGCATCTGTTCACATCCTTTACCCATTTTTAGTAGGGTACTTATTTTTTCTTTGTTGATTTAAGTTTCTTATAGATGTTGGATATTAGACCTTTGTTGGGTACATAGTTTGTGACTATTTTCTCGTATTATATATATAGGTTGTCTGTTTACTCTGTTTATAATTTCTTTTGGTATGCAGAAGCTCTTTGGTTTAATTGTGTCCCATTTATCAATTTTTGTTTTTGTTGCAATTGCTTTTGAGGATTTTGTCAAAGATTCTTCACTAAGCCTCATCTTGATGAGGGTATTTCCTAGGCTCTCTTCTAGGATTTTTATAGTTTGAGGTCTTACATTCTAACTTATAAATGAGAAAAAGTGATATTTGGTTTTCTGTTCATGTGTTGATTTGCTTATCTGAAAAAGTGAGGTCTTAAATTTAAATCTGTAATCCATTTTGAATTAATTTTTGTATATGGTAAAATGCAGGGGACCAGTTTCATTCTTCTGCATATGGATAGCCAGTTATCCCAGCACATTTATCAAATAGGAAGGCCTTTCTTCATTGCTTATTTTTGTCAGCCTTGTTGAATATCAGATGGTTGTAGGTGTACAACTTTATTTTTCAGTTTTCTTTTCTGTTCCATTGATCTATGTGTCTGCTTTTATACCAGTATCATGCTGTTTTGATTACTCTAGCCTTGTAGTATAGTTTGAAGTTGAATAATGTGATATCTCTGTTTTTTTTTGGTTCCATATAACTTTTATAATAACTTTTTCTAATTCTATGAAAAATGACATTTGTAATTTGATGGAAATAGCATTGAATCTGTAAATAGTTGTGAGCGGTATGGTCATTTTAATGACATTGATTCTTCCAATCTACAAGCATGGAATGTTTTTCCATTTATTTGTGTCATATCTGATTCCTTTCAGCCGTGTTTTGTAGTTCTCCTTGTAGAGATATTTCTCCTCTTTGGTTAGCTCTATTCCTAGGTATTCATTTTATTCATGGTTTTTGTAAATGGGATTGTTAAATCAGAAATAATAAAAATGATATTACAACTGATCGCATAAAAATACAAAAGATCCTCAGAGACTAATATGAACAGCTCTATGTAAACAAATTAGAAAATCTACAGAAAATGGGTAAATTCTTGGAAACACAGAATCTTCCAAGATTGGATCAGGAAGAGATTGAAATATTAAATAGTCCAATACTGAGTTTTGAAATTGAATCAGTAATTTAAAAAACCTACCAACCAAAAAAAAAAAAAAAAAAAAAAAGCCCTGGATCATGTGGATTCACAGCCAAATTCTACCAGCTGTACAAAGAACTGCTATTTTTTGAAACTAGTCCAAAAAATAGAGGAGGAGAGCTTCCTCCCTAACCCATTCTATGAAGCCAGCAACAGCCTAATACCAGAATCTGACAAAGACACAAGACAACAGGAAAACTTTAGGCCAATATTCCTGATGAATATAGACACAAAAACCCTTGACATAATACTGGCAAACCACATTCAGTAGCATATAAAAAGTTAATTCATAACAACAAAATAGGCATTATTTCTGGGATGCAAGGCAGGTTTAACATATAGAAATCAATACATGTGATTCACCACATAAACAGAATTAAAATTAAGAACAATGTGATCATCTCAATGGATGCAGAATAAGATTTCAATAAAATCAAACATCCTTTCATGACAAATACCCTCAGGAGACTAGGCATTGAAGGAACATACCTCAAAATAAGAAGAATCATCTATGACAAACTCACAGCTAACATGACACTGAATGGGCAAAAGATGGAACCATTCCTCTTTAGAACTAGAACAAGATGAGGATGACCACTCTTAGCACTGCTATTCAATATAGTACTGGAAATCCTAACTAGGGCAATTAGACAAGAAAAAGAGATAAAAAGCATTGAGAGAGGAAATAAAGAAGTCAAACTATCTCTATTCAAATAGCATTTCACTGATGGTATGATTCTATACTGAGAAAATCCTAAAGATTCCACAAAAAGACTCCTAGAATTGCTGAACAACTTTAGTAAAATTTCAGGATACAAAATCAATGTACTAAAATCAGTGCATTTCTATGCAGAAATCAGTACATTTCTATAACCAATAACACAAATAACAAGCTGAGAGTCAAATCAAGAACAGAATCTTTTAACTTTTAACCTGTTTGTTCTAATCTTATAGTTTGGAACTTGGAATAGGTATGGTCGTATCAGTGCTTCTCAAACTTTAGCATGCTCGAGAACTTGTTACAATGAGATTCATGGGGCCCATCCCCAAACATTCTGATCAATAGGTCTGAAGTTCGGCCAGATAATTTTCATTTGTAACAAGCTTCCAGGTGATGTTGCTGCTATTGGTCTGCAGATTACCTTTGAGTAGTTTTGAGTTAGATTACTCAAGATTCCTCCCCTGTTCCTTTGGGCACAATACTTGATTTTTCCTTGGATGACTAACTTGTCTTCTACTGGAGGTGGGTGGTTGGAGCTGCCAACCAAACCTTTTCACTATCTACGACTCCAGTGGTAGGCAAGTGACACGAGGTAGATCAAACGGAAGCTTGTTATCAAGAATTTGAAACAAAGGGAGGAAAAAAATAGTAGCTACATAATCCTGTTAACCACAGCTATGACCTAGGTTCCTGGACCTACCATGTTTCCCATTGTTTTGGAGCCTAATAGTCAGTTTTCCTTTCATTCTTTGAATTACTTCATACCCTTCCAGTGAGAGATGGTTTTTCTTCCACTTCAGTTTTTCCTTCTCTTTTTTCTCCTCCTTTTATTACTCATCTTTTTATATTAACCAATTGGTTTCTACTTTTTGCCACCAAAAACCTGAATGGATACATAACCACAAAGAATATACCTGCTCTCTTGACCTAACATACTCTTCTACATATTGAAAGACAACTTGGACTCATTTCTTCTCCAGATGAAATGCTCCTAGTCCTTTCATTGTTCTTTTTTGTAGGGCACTTTATAAAAAGTCTTCACATTACTGTGTCCTCTTTTGGTGATGTACTGGTTTTCTCTATTCCATTTAAAGTGTGGTGGACAGAAGGAAATTCAATACTTCACCAATTCAATATAGCATGATCCAGATTGCAGAGAAGAAGGAGGTTTAACAACCTTGTTATGGGTAGACAGCCACCTAAAGCAGAAGGAGATTGCAAAAAGCAATATGAGAAAGGGAAAATAGACAATTATATAATAGTTTATTGGATTAGTGTCAACAATGAATATAGGCAATCCAGGTCTCAAAGTGTATCTTTTCTTTTTTTTTTTCTTTTGAGTTCAGCATTTCCTTTATTGTGAAAACTTTAGTGTAATGCATTTTTTTTATTATACTTTAAGTTCTAGGGTACATGTGTACAACATGCAGGTTTGTTAACATATGTATACATGGGTCATGTTGGTGTGCTGTACCCATTAACTCTTCATTTACATTAGGTGTATCTCCTAATGCATTCATCTTTTCTACTGAATGATTATTTAGATGTGATTTCTCTTTTGTGTTATATAGACCAGATATTAGGTTGGTACAAAAGTAAGTGCAGTTTTTGCCATTACTTTCAATGGTACATCAGGCATCTCCTATATCTGCTGATAAGCAAGTAGGGAAATTGACCTGTGAAGGCAGAGAACACAAGTGTATTTTTGAACAGCATGTGCTCAGAGCTGGCTTTGTGTAAAGGGGAAGGAATGACAGAACATTAAGAACTTAGAACTATCATCATATGCACAGGAAGTGTTGGAAGTTTGAAAAATAGAAAAAACAAAAGGCTATCCTGGGATTCTGCTTAAATGCAGATAAGACATTTACTTATGGACTCTTGTTAGGCCCTTTCATTCTGGGAGAGTCAGAGAAGTCTGATAAGGTGGAGGTGCTCTGGAACATCAATACTTTTCTTTAAATGACTACTATTGTATTTCATTTCAATACTTAGAAGTTTAACTTAGCCACTTGATATAGATACTCATATATAGTCATTTTTTTTTTTTATGGGAGTGAGTACTCAGGAAATAGCGATGATTCTCTTTGTCCTTAATAGAGTGATTTGAATTTAAAGCAGAATGACATAAAATGTTTGATCACGTCAAATAACAATGGTAGGGAACAGAGGAATAGTAGATCTTTTGATTTCTTCCTTTCATTTATTTCAAATTGCTTTTTTGTAACCCTGAGATTTAGGGTCAGACTATTTCCATGTAGCAAAGTAGGGTTGGAGAGAGGGAGGAGATGAATCATGATGACTTTGTGGCAAACGCCACATCTGATGGCAGAATGTGGTCATGTGTTAGGATGGCCCTTCAGAGTTGTCCCAAATTGAGGCAGTGGGACTGGGCCTTTGTATCCCCTCATCAACCCGTCTCTGGACACAGGTTGCTATTGTGGAGGGTGAGTGTGGCCTTAGTGAAGTGGCTCTCTCCCTCTGACTGCAGTTCCCATAGGAGGCCTCAGCTGAGAGCTGTCAAATGACCATACTCCCAGCAGCTGGCCAATGAGTGCTGACTGGGCAGTACTGATGGCATGCTGGGCAGTGCACCCACACCCACTACAGGTTCTGGCTGTCCCATGGCTGCCTAGTGGGTCTGGGTGGCACAGGGGAGTTAATACTCTGTGAAGAGGATTTTGACAGATGATGGCAGATGGGAGGGCACAAGTGGACCAGTTGCTCTCCTTTCCTGCCTTCTATGGATTGCTCTAAGAGGCAGTTCATGAAACTGAGCAGTGAGCTGTATTTGTTACAAAAGTGTGGTGGGCTTGGTAGCACACCCTCTTGTGTGTGCTCTCCCTCGTTCTCTATTTCATTTCCCTTTCCCCTCATCACTTTTTCCCTGATAATTTATTTTCCCAGTAAAGTGGTAGCATGGTAGCTGTGATGGATAATTTTATGTGTCAACTTGGTTAGGCTATGGTGGTTAGCTGCTTGGTCAAACACTAGTTTAGATGTTCCTAAGAGGATATTTTGTAGATGTAATTAACATTTACAATCAGTTGACTTTAAGAAAAGGATATTACTCTAGATAATTGGGTAGATCTTATGTAATCAGTTGAAGGCCTACAGAGTGAAAAGAGTTTTTCTGGAGAAGAAGGAATTCTTTAAGTCTCAGTTTCAAGGCCTCCCTCCTATGCTATGAATTTTAGACTTTATAGCTCCCACAATCATGTGAGCTAGTATATATCTTTATGTCTATCATTCATCTATCTATCTATCTGTCTATCTCTCTCCCTCCCACTGATTCTATTTCTCTAGAGAACCCTGACTGATGCAGTTGCTCTTTCCTTATGCTCTGTTTTTTAGAAAACCCAGGATGAGACCAAATGACTTTGTTGAGATCTCTAGATTTACAAGTTTTAGGAGTTAAAAGGGGACTTAAAAATCATCTAGTCTAATCCTTCCCCTTTTATAGGTCAGGCAACTGAAACTCAAAATGGTTCAGTTATTGATAAGCAGTCCAGACCCAAAGCACAGGCTTCCTGACTCCTGGTGCCCTGCTCTTCCTTCTGGGTCACATCTTATCTGCAGTAAACCACTTGAAAATGACTCTAACCCAGAAGAATAGCCCTGTCTTGGTTATACCTGAAATATAGAGCAGCTGGGGCACATCCTGGATACAAAAGAATTTGATCTTTTTATGTCACCCCAGATGAATCCTTCTCTGAAATTTTTAACAGTATAGAGCCTCTAGACTGTTAAAGCTGATAGGAAACAGGAAGATTATCAACCCTGTGGTTTCTAACCTATTTGCCATTAAGGATTCTTTCTGTAATTTCCCTTAATCTCTACTGCCAAACTTTAAAAGAAAATTGTTTCCTACCTCTCCACCACTGTATTTCCTTCATCTTGAGCAATGCCAGGAAAACAGTAGGTTTTGAAAGACAAAGAGTCAGATGAGCACTACTCTTTTAAAATTACACATCACACACATATTTTTTTTATTATACTTTAAGTTCTGGAGTACATGTGCAGAACGTGCAGGTGTGTTACACAGGTATACACGTGCCATGGTGGTTTGCTGCACCCATAAAGCCGTCATCTACATTAGGTATTTCTCCTAATGCTATCCCTTCCCTAGCCCCCGACCCCCACTACAGGCCCCAGTGAGTGATATTCCCCACCCTGTGTCCATGTGTTCTCATTGTTCAACTCCCACTTGTGAGTGAGAACACATGGTGTTTAGTTTTCTGTTCTTGTGTTAGTTTGCTGAGAATGATGGTTTCCAGTTTCATCTGTGTTTCTGCAAAAGACATGGCTGCATAGTATTCCATGGTGTATATGTGCCACATTTTCTTTATCCAGTCTATCATTGATGGGCATTTGGGTTGGTTCCAAGTCTTTGCTATTGTGAAAAGTGCTGCAATAAACATACGTGTTCATGAGTCTTTATAGTAGAATGATTTATAATCCTTTGGGTATTTACCCAGTAATGGGATTGCTGGGTCAAATGATATTTCTAGTTTTAGATTCTTGAGGAATTGCTACACTGTCTTCCACAATGGTTGAACTAATTTGCACTCCTACTAACAGTGTAAAAGTGTTCCTATTTCTCCATATCCTCTTCAGCATCTGTTGCTTCCTTTTTAATGATTGCCATTCTAACTGGCATGAGATGGTATCTTAATGTGGTTTTGATTTGCATTTCTAATGAATCATCATCCAGTGATGAGCTTTTTTTTTTTTCATATGCTTGTTGGCTGCATAAATATATTATTTTAAGAAGTGTCTGTTCATATCCTTCATGAACTTTTTGATGGGGTTGTTTGTTTTCTTCTTGTAAATCTGTTTAAGTTCTTTGTAGATTCTGGATATTAGCCCTGTATCAGATGGGTAGATTGCAAAAATTTTCCCCCATTCTGTAGGTTTCCTTTTCACTCTGATGATAGTTTCCTTTGCTGTGCAGAAACTGTTTAGTTTAATTAGATCCCATTTGTCAATTCTGGCCTTTGTTGCCATTGCTTTTGGTGTTTCGGTCATGAAGTCTTTGCCTGTGCCTATGTCCTGAATGATATTGCCTAGGTTTTCTTCTAGGGTTTTTATGGTTTTAGGTACTATGTTTAAGTCTTTAATCCATCTTGAGTTAATTTTTGTATAAGGTGTAAGGAAGGGATCCAGATTCAGCTTTATGCATATGGCTAGCCAATGCATCCCAACACTATTTATTAAGTAGGGAATCCTTTCCTCACTTCTTGTTTGTGTCAGGTTTGTCAAAAATCAGATGGTTGTAGATGTATGGTGCTCTTTCTGAGGCCTTTATTTTGTTCCATTGGCCTATATATGTGTTTTAGTACCAATACCATGCTGTTTTGGTTACTGTAGTCTTGTAGTGTAGTTTGAAGTCAGGTGGCATGATGTCTCCAGCTTTGTTCTTTTTGCTTAGGATTGTCTTGGCTATGTGGGCTCTTTTTTGGTTCCATATGAACTTTAAAGTAGTTTTTTCCACTTCTGTGAAGAAAGTCAGTGGTAGCTTGATGGAGATAGCATTGAATCTATAAATTCCTATGAGCAGTATGGCCATTTTCATGATACTGATTCTTCCCATCCATGAGCATGGAATGTTTTTCCATTTGTTTGTGTCCTCTTTTATTTTGTTGAGCAGTGGTTTGTAGTTCTCCTTAAAGAGGTCCTTCACATCCCTTGTAAGTTGTATTCCTAGTTATTTTCTTCTCTTAGCAGCAATTGTGAATGGGAATTCACTCATGATTTGGCTCTTTTTCTGTCTGTTATTGGTGTATTGGAATGCTTGTGATTTTTGCACACTGATTTTGTATCCTGAGACTTTGCTGAATTTGCTTATCAACTTAAGGAGATTTTGGACTGAGACAATGTCATTTTCTAAATATACAATCATGTCATCTGTCAACAGAGACAATTTGACTTCCTCTCTTCCTATTTGAATACCTTTATTTCTTTCTCTTGCCTGATTGCCCTGGACTGAACTTCCACTAGTATGTTGCATAGGACTGGTGAGAGAGAGCATCCTTGTCTTTTGCTGGTTTTCAAAGGGAATGCTTCCAGATTTTGCCCATTCAGTATGATATTGGCTGGGGTTTGTCATAAATAGCTCTTATTATTTTGAGATACATTCCATCAATACCTAGTTTATTGAGAGTTTTTAGAATGAAGGGCTGTTGAATTTTGTTGAAGGCCTTTTTTGCATCTATTGAGATAATTACATGGTTTTTGTCACTGGTTCTGTTTATGTGATGGATTACATTTATTGATTTGTGTATGTTGAACCAGCCTTGCATCCCAGGGATGAAGCCCATTTGATCAGGGTGGATAAGCTTTTTGATGTGCTGCAGGACTCAGTTTGCCAGCATTTTAT
>NW_012119821.1:2028933-2058205 GCF_000951035.1 Colobus angolensis palliatus | reverse complement strand
ATTCTTCTCTCTTTTTTTCTTTATTAGTCTGGATAGCATCTATCTATTTTGTTGTTCTTTTCCAAAAACCAAGTCCTGAATTCACTGATTTTTTGAAGGGTATTTTGTGTTTCTATCTCCTTCAGTTCTGCTCTGATCTTGGTTATTTCTTGTCTTCTGCTTGCTTTTGAGTTTGTTTGCTCTTGCTTCTCTAGTTCTTTTAAGTGTGATGTTAGTGTATTGATTTTAGATATTTTCTGCTTTCTCTTGTGGGCATTTAGTGCTATAAATTTCCCTCTACACACTGCTTTAAATGTTTTCTAGAGATTCTGGTACATTGTGTCTTTGTTCTCATTGGTGCCAAAGAACATCTTTATTTCTGCCTTAATTTCATTATTTACCCAGTATTCATTCAGGAGTAGGTTGTTCAGTTTCCATGTAGTTGTGTGGTTTTGAGTGAGTTTCTTAGTCCTGAGTTTTAATTTGTTTGCACTGTGATCTGAGAGACTGTTTGTTATGATTTCCATTCTTTTGCATTTGCTGAGGAAGTTTTACTTTCAATTATGTGGTCAATTTTAGAAAAAGTGCAATGTGGTACTGAGAAAAATGTATATTCTGTTTTTTGGGGGTGGACAGTTCTGTAGATGTCTAATAGGCCCACTTGGTCCAGAGCTGAATTCAGGTCCTGGATATCTTTGTTAATTTTCTGTGTGGTTGGTCTGTCTAATATTGACAGTGGGTACAGTGGGGTGTTAAAGTCTCCCACTATTATTGTGTGGGAGTCTAAGTCTCTTTGTAGGTCTCTAAGAGCTTGCTTTATGAATCTGGGTGCTCCTGTACTGGGTGCATACATATTTAGGATAGTTAACTCTCTTGTTGCATTGATCGCTTTACCACTATTTAATGGCCTTCTTTGTCTCCTTTGATATTTGTTGGCTTAAAATCTGTTTTATCAGAGACTAGGATTGCAACCCCTACTTTTTTTTTTGTTTTCCATTTGATTGGTAGATCTTCCTCCATGCCTTTATTTTGAGCCCGTGCATGTCTTTGCACATGAGATGGGTCTCCTGAATATGGCACACCAATGGGTCTTGACTCTTTATCCAATTGACAGTCTGTGTCTTTTAATTGGGGCATTTAGCCCATTTATATTTAAGGTTAATTTTGTTATATGTGAAATTGATCCTGTCATTATGATGCTAGCTGGTTATTTTGCTCATTAGTTGATGCAGTTTCTTCATAGTGTCAATGGTCTTTACAATTTGGTATGTTTTTGCAGTGGCTGGTACTTGTTCCTTTCCATGTTTTGTACTTTCTTCAGGAACTCTTTCAAGGCAGGCCTGGTGGTGACAGAATCTGTCAGTATTTGCTTGTCTGTAAAGGATGTTATTTCTCTTTCACTTATGAAGCTTAGCTCGGCTGGATATGAAATTCTGGGTTGAAAATTCTTTTCTTCAAGAATGCTGAATATTGGTCCCCACTGTCCTCTGGCTTGTAGGGTTTCTGCCAAGAGACCCACTATTAATCTGATGGACTTCCCTTTGTGGGTAACCTGACCTTTCTCTCCGGCTGCCCTTAATATTTTTTTCTTAATTTCAACCTTGGTGAATCTGACGATTATGTGTGTTGTTAATCTTCTTGAAAAGGATCTTTGTGGTGTTCTCTATATTTCCTGAATTTGAATGTTGACGTGCCTTGCCAGGTTGGGGAAGTGCTCCTGGATAACATCCTGTAGAGTGTTTTCCAACTTGGTTCCATTCTCCCCGTCACTTTCAGGTACACCAATCAAATGTAAGTTTGTTTTTTTCACATAGTCCCATGTTTCTTGGAGGCTTTGTTTATTTCTTTTCACCTTTTTTTTCTATAATCTTGTCATCTTGCTTTATTTCATTGAGTTGATCTTCAGTCTCTGATATCCTTTCTTCAACTTGTTGATACAGCTATTGATAATTGTGCATGCTTCATGAAGTTCTTGTGCTGTGTTTGTCAGCTCCATCAGGTCATTTGTGTTCTCACAACTGGTTATTCTAGTTAGCAATTCGTCTAACCTTTTTTCAAGATTCTTAGCTTCCTTGCATTGGGTTAGAATATGCTCCTTTAGATTGGAGGAATTTGTTATTATCCACCTTCTGAAGCCTGCTTCTGTCAATTCGTCAAACTCATTCTCTGTCGAGTTTTGTTCCCTTGCTGGTGAAGAGTTGCAATCCTTTGGAGGAGAAGAGGCATTCTGGTTTTTGCAGTTTTCAACCTTTTTGTGCTGGTTTCTCCCGATCTTTGTGGATTTATCTACCTTTGGTCTTTGCTGTTGGTGACCTTCAGATGGTGTCTCTGAGTGGACCTCCTTTTTGTTGATGTTGACACCATTCTTTTCTGTTCGTTAGTTTTCTTTCTAACAGTCAGGCCCCTCTGCTGCAGGTCTTCTGGAGTTTGCTGGGGTCCAATCTAGACCCTGTTTGCCTGGGTATCACCAGCAGAGGCTACAGAACAGCTAAAATTGCTGCCTGTTTCTTCCTCTGGAAGCTTTGTCCCTTAAGGGCACCTGCCAGATGCCAACCAGAGCTGACAGACACATATGAAGTGTCTGTCAGCCCCTACTGGAAGGTGTCTCCCAGTCAGGATAAATATGGGTCAGAGACACACTTGAGGAGGCAGTCTCTCCCTTATCAGAGCTTGAACGCTGTGCTGGGAGATCCGCTGCTCTGTTCAGAATTGTCAAGCAGGGATGTTGAAGTCTGCTGATGCTGTGCCCACAACCACCCCTTCCCCCAGGTGCTCTGTCCCAGGGAGATGGGGGTTTTGTCTATAAGTGCCTTACTGGGGTTGCTGCCTTTTTTTCAGAGATGCCCAGCCCAGAGAGGAGAACTCTAGAAAGCAGTCTGGCTGCAGTGGCCTTGCTGAGCTGCAGTGGGCTTCACCCAGTTCAAACTTCCTGGGGGCTTTTTTTACACTGTGAGGGGAAAACTGCCTACTCAATCCTCAGCAATGGCAGACGCCCCTTCGCCCACCAAGCATCCCAGGCCCAACTCAGACTGCTGTGCTGGCAGCGAGAATTTGAAGCCAGTGATCTTAGCTTGCTGGGTTCCATGGAGGTGGGACCTACCAAGCCAGACTACTTGACTCCCTGGCTTCAGCCCCCTTTCCAGGAGCATGAATGGTTCTGTCTCACTGACATTCCAGGTGCCACTGGGGTAAGAAAAAAACAAAACAAAACAGCAACTCCTGGAGCTAGTTTGGTATCTGCCCAAATGGCCACCCAGTTTTGTGCTTGAAATCCCAGGCCCTGGTGGCATAGGCACCAGAGGGAATCTCCTGGTCTGCTGGTTCCAAAGACCATGGAAAAAGTGCAGTATCTGGGCTGGCGTGCACTGTTCCTCCCGGTACAGGGGTACAGTCTCTCACGGCTTCCCTTAGCTAGGGGAGGGAAATTCCTCCACCCTTGTGCTTCCTGGGTGAGGCAGTACCCCACCTTGCTTTGGCTCGCTCTCCCTGGGCTGCACCCTCTGTCCAACCAGGCCCAATGAGATGAACTGAATTCTTCAGTTGGAAATGCAGAAATCATCTGCCTTTTGTGTTGATCTCACTGGGAGATGCAGATAGGAGCTGTTCCTATTTGACCATCTTGCCAGCCAGGGCCTAAGTTTTCACATCACATATTTACCACAAATAGGCAACAATGGAAACCAATGTCACTCTCTACTGCACTGCCCCGAAAAGGCTGCTCCAGTCATTGATTTTTGAATGTGGTTAAGCATAAACATTTTTATTTTTGCCTTTGCTTTGTTTGCGAAGGCCACCCTAATTCAGTCTGATATCTTTTGGAAAGATTTCTTCTTGTTTTATTAAGAAATAATTACTTTTTTCCATTTAACTAAAAACACATACAACTTCCATCAGAATTGCTGATGTATATTTACCCTTTTAGTCATACAAATTGCAGATAAATATGTGGCTTTACTTAACTCTTTAATAGAGGGAAGTCAGTGGTGAAGCCATCTTTATAGAATTCTTCCAGAAACCCCAGGGAGTAAACCATTAATCTGAACTGCCCCCCAACCCCAGCACGCACCCCTGCACATTCACCCCTTCCTGCCCCAACAGAAGCTAGTAGAATTCAAGCCTGGAAAAGAATCTGGATCTCCAGACTTTAACTAACAGGCTCTTTCCGGTTTTACAACATTCCTCCTCAAGAGGCTTCTTAGCTTTTATTAGTCATTGTCAAGTTTATAGTGCTGATTATTAGCAGGCACCATTTCTACCAAAATGATTATGCTTCTTTGTTGACTGAATTTACTGCATGCAGGTCTCTCAGCCTCATTTGATTTTTAGAGATTCCTCAGACATCCGTCCTTGGGCTGCCATATTCCTTTCAGGGGAGTGTACCAGGTTCCATCAGTTCAACTTTGATTGTTTTTCCCTTTGCCAGTAGTTCTTGGTGGACTAGCCATACCAGACTGCTGAGTCCCAAATGGCATATGTGGTCAGGAGAAAGGGACACCTGCCAGTGACCTCCTACTTGTCACTTTCAGGTTCATCTACATTGGATTTTCCTAAGAAGAGAAGTTTTGAAGCTCAGCAGGAGTGGATTGTGCAGAGTAATTTTATAAAAGACATTTTGTTAGGAAGGAATGCCTTTATTTATTAGGACAAATGAATTCAGTAGACGGATTATCACTTGTCTTTGCCTACTGTTGGACTGGGAATTGAAAGAAGTAGTTCTAGTCCTTCCTCTGTTACTCATTTACAATGCTGTCTTGAGAACCATGTTAACTTCTGCAGGGGTTTCCTTATTTTATAAACTGGATAAATAATAAACTTTTTTATTTATCCAGTTTATAAAATAAAAAATATTTTATAAACTGGATAAATAAATAAATGGGGATAATAATGTCCATATTCTTTTCATGTATGGAAACTCATATCCTTGTCAATAAGCCTCCTTTCTCATAGTGGTAGAGGTGGTGGAGTGTGGTCAGTTGCTCATGACTGAGGATTTTCAGCATGGTTCGATGGCCGTATGTCAAAGATGTAGCAGAGGGACTTTCTGTATGAGGTGAGAAAATCCAAAAAAATTAGTCTAAGGTTTCTTTTCATCTCTACAATCCATGTTTCTAATTGGACTATAGACACATTGGCTGACTTCACCTTTATTTCCCAAAAATAGGAAAATAAATATTTTCTAAAAAAGCTTTTATTTTCAGCTTCTCAACAGTTTATCACTCTCTCTGTTTAAAGGCACAGTCATCTCTCCCTAGACAACTGCAAGACAACTTCCTAACTGGTTCTACTCTTGCCTCACAAGAAGTCTATTCTCCATGGAGAAGTCCAAGTAATCTCTTAAAAATATAAATTGGACTCCATCACCCTCCTGCTTAAATCCCTCCAATAGCTTCACATAGATTTAAAATAAAATGTGGTGTTTTTAAATGTGGTGATTCAATTTCTTCCTGGTTCAGTCTTGGAAGGGTGTATGTGTTCAGGGATCTATCAATTTCTGCTGGATTTTCTAGTTTATGTGCACATAGGTGTTTAATATTATTCTCTGATGATTGTTTATATTTCTGTGGGGTCAGTGGTGATATCAGCCTTATCATTTCTGATTGTGTTTATTGATTCTTCTCCCTTTTCTTCACCATTAGTTTAGCTGGTGGTCTATTTTATTTCATTCAAAAAACCAGACTCTGGATTCATGGAACTTTCAAGTGGTATTTGTATCTCAGTTTCCCTGAGTTCAACTCTGATTTTACTTATTTCTTGTCTTCCTCTAGGTTTGGGATTTGTTTGCCCTTGCTCCTCTACTTCTTTCAGTTGGGATTTAGGTTTGCTGACTTAACATCTTCTTAGCTTTTTGTTATGGGCATTTTAGTGCTATAAATTTCCCTCTTAACACTGCTTTAGCTGCATCCCAGAGATTCTGCTACGTTGTCTCTTTGTTCTCATTAGTTTCAAAGAGCTTCTTGATTTCTGCATTAATTTCATTATTTACCCAAGAATCATTCAGGAGAAGGTTGTTCAATTTCCATGTAGTTGTGTGGTTTTGAGCAAATTTCTTAATCTTGAGTTCTAATTTGATTATGTTGTGGTCTGAAAGACTGTTTGTTATAATTTCAGTTTTTTTTTTTTTTTTTCATTTGCTGAGTGTTTTACTTTCAATTATGTGACCAGTTTTGGAGTAAATGCTGCATAGCAATAGAAAGAATGTATACTCTGTTGTTTTTGGGTGGAGAGTTCTGTAAATGTCTATCAGGTTTGCTTGATCCAGTGTTGATTTCAGGTCCTGAATATCTTTGTTAATTTTCTGTCCCATTAATCTGTCTAATATTGTCAGTGGGGTGTTAAAATCTCCCACTATTATTGTGTGGAAGTCTATGTCTCTTTGTAGGTCTCTAAGTACTTGCTTTATTAATCTGGATGCTCCTGTATTGGGTGTGTATATATTTAGGATAGTTAACTCTTCATGTTGAATTGAACCCTTTACCATTATGTAATGCCCTTTTTTCATTTTTGATCCTTGTTGGTTTAAAGTCTGTTTTGTTAGTAACTAGGGTTGTAACCCCTGCTTTCTTTTGTTTTCCATTTGCTTGGTAAATTTTTATCCATCCCTTTATTTTGGGCCTTTTTGTGTCTTTCCATGTGAGATGGGTTTCTTGAAGACAGCATACTGATGGGTCTTGGCTCTTTATCCAGTTTGCCATTCTGTGTCTTTTAATTGGGGCATTTAGCCCACTTACATTTAAAGTTAGTATTGTTATGTGTACATTTGATCCTGTCATCATGATGCTAGCTGGTTATTTTGCAGACTTGTTTATGTGGTTGCTTCATGGCGTCACTGGTCTGTGTACTTCAGTGTGTTTTTGTAGTGGCAAATAATTGTTTTTCCTTTCCATATTTAATGTTTCCTGCAGGAGCTCTTGCAAGGCTGGCCTGGTGATGACGAATTCCCTTGGCAATTGCTTGTCTGAAAAGGATCTTATTTCTCTTTTACTCACGTAGCTTAGTTTTGCCAGATATGAAATTCTGGATTGGAAATTAAGAATACTTAACATTGGCCCTCAATCTCTTCTGACTTGTAGGCTTTCCACTGAGAGTTCTGCTGTTAGTCTGACAGATTTCCCTTTGCAGGTAATCTGGCCTTTCTCTGACTGCCCTTAACATTTTTTTTCCATTTTGACCTTGGAGAATCTGATGATTATGTGTCTTGGGGTTGATCTTCTCATGGGGTATCTTACTGGCATTCTCTGCATTCCCTAAATTTGAATGTTGGCCTCTCTTGCTAGGTTGGGGGAGTTCTCCTGGATGATATCCTATAGTATGTTTTCCAACTTGGTTCCATTCTCCCCTTCTTCTTCAGGTACTCCACTTAGTCATAAGTTTGGTCTCTTCACATAATATCACTGAATGATCATTGGGTCAAAAACAAAATCAAAATGGAAATTTAAAAATTCTTCAAGAGGAATTCTTAAAAAGGAATTCTTAAGAGTAAAGTTCATGGCCCTAAATGCCTACATCAAAAAGTCTGAAGGAGCATAAACAATCTAAGGTCACACCTCAAGGAACTAGAGAAACAAGAACAAACCAAACCCAAACCCAGCAGAAGAAAGGTAATAACCAAGATCAAAGCAGAACTAAATGAAACTGATACAAAAACAATACAAAAGATAAATTAAACAAAAAGCTAGTTCTTTGAAAAGGTAAATAAAATCGATAGACTATTAGCAAGATTAACCAAGAATAGAGAGAAAATCCAGTTAAGCTCAACTAGAAACGAAATGGGAGATACTACAGCTGACACTACAGGAATACAAAAATTATTCAAGGTTACTATGAACACTTCTACACAAATAACAGCATCAAAAAAGTCCAGGACCAGATAGTTTCACAGTAAAATTCCACTAGACTTTCAAAGAAGAATTGGTATCAAGGACTTAAGTCTAAGACCTGAATCTATAAAAATTCTAGAAGACAACATTGAAAAACCCCTTCCAGACACAGTGGCTTAGGCAGGAATTTCATGACAAAGAACCCCAAAGCAAATGCAATAATAACAAAGATAAATAGCTGGGACTTCATTAAACTGAAGAGGTTTTGCACAGCCAAAGGAGCAGTCAGAAGAGTAAACAGACAACCTACAGAGTGGGAGAACATCTTCACAATCTATACCTCTGACAAAGGACTAATGTCCAGAATTTACAACAAACTCAAACAAATTAGCAAGAAAAAACAAAGAATCCCATCAAAAAGTGCACTAAGGACATGACTAGACAATTCTCAAAAGAAGATATACAAATGGCCAACAAACATATGAAAAATTTCTCAATATCTATAATGATCAGGGAAATGCAAGTCAAAACCACAATGAGATACCATCTCACACCAGTTAGAATGGCAATCATTAAAAAGTCAGGAAACAACAGGTGCTGGAGAGGATGTGGAGAACTGTAAACTAGTTCAACCATTGTGGAAAACAGTGTGGTGATTCCTCAAGGATCTAGAACTAGAAATACCATTTGACCCAGCCATCCCATTACTGGGTATATACCCAAAGGATTATAAATCATGCTGCTATAAAGACACATGCACACGTATGTTTATTGCAGCACGATTCACAATAGCAAAGAATTGGAATCAACCCAACCAAATGTCCATCAGTGACAGACTGGATTAAGAAAATGTGGCACATATACACCATGGAATACTATGCAGCCATAAAAGAGGATGAGTTTGTGTCCTTTGTAGGGACATGGATGCAGCTGGAAACCATCATTCTCAGCAAACTATCGCAAGAACAGAAAACCAAACACCAAATGTTCTCATTTATAGGTGGAAATTGAACAATGAGATCACTTGGACACAGGAAGGGGAACATCACACACCGGGGCCTATTGTGGGGAGGGGGGGGAGGGATAGCATTAGGAGATATACCTAATGTAAATGATGAGTTAATGGGTGCAGCACACCAACATGGCACAGGTATACGTATGTAACAAACCTGCATGTTATGCACATGTACCCTAGAACTTAAAGTATAATAATAATAATAAAAAGAATGGCCATAATAAAAAATTCAAAAAACAGTAGATGTTGGTGTGGATGCGTTGAACAGGGAACCCTTCCATACTGCTGCTGGGAATGTAAACTAGTACAACCACTATGGAAAACTGTGGAGATTCCTTAAAAAACTATGATTAAAAGTAGAACTATGATTTGATCTAGCAATCCCACTACTGGGTATCTACCTAGACAAAAAGAAGTCACTATATGAAAAAGATGATGCACAGACATACTTATAGCAGCACAATTTGCAATTGCATAAACGTGGAACCAACCCAAGTGCCCATCAATTAACAAGTGGATAAGGAAACTGTGATATATATGATGGAATACTACTCAGCCATAAAAATGAATGAATTAATGGCATTTCAGTGTCCTGGATGAGATTGGAAGCTATTATTCTAAATGAAGTAATTCAGGAATGGAAAACTAAACATTGTATATTGTCACTCATGTGGGAGCTCAGCTATGAGGATGCAAAGGCATAAGAAAGACACAGTGGTCTTTGGCGACTAAGGGGGAAACGGGATGAGGGATAAAAATACCACACATTGGGTGCAGTGTATACTGCTCAGGTGATGGGTACACCAAAATCTCACAAATCACCACCAAAGAACTTACACATGTAACCAACAACACCTGATCCCCAATAACCTATGGAATTAAAAAAATAAAAATAAAAAAATCTAGTTTGAAAAGCATGGGCACATTTTATTATCTTATAGTTTTATTTAGAAAGACTTGTCTTTGCATAATTTATTTGTTAACTGTATCATAAAATACATACATTCCATATTTTCTCCTACTCTAATGGTTATTATATCCATTTTTCTTATGCTGTCTTATGGTTCCTGCTTTCTTTTATGAAGACTCTTTAGCTTTTTAGGGATTCAATTAGACTAGTTCTTAAGTTATAGCACCTAATTCAAATATTTAAAACTCTTTTGGGTAAGGAAGATATTTCAGCATACATGATACTAAAGCATCCAACAGCAGATTATGTTGTTTCTTTTTTCTTAAAATTTGTGTTTTTAAGTGATAAATATTATAAAATGTAAATAAGTAAAATTAGAAAAAATTAAAAATAATTCCTAATTTTAGGATGGGCACGGTGGCTCATGCCTATAATCCCAGCACTTTGTGAAGCTGAGGTGGGAGGATCACTTGAGCCTAGGAGTTTTAAACCAGCATGGGAAACATAGTGAGACCTCATCTCTATAAAAATATTTAAAACAAATTAGCTGGGCATTAGCTAGGATGTATACCTATAGTCCTGGCTATTAGGGAAGCTGAAGGAAGAGGATCACTTGAGCCCAAGAGTTCAAGGCTGAAGTAAGCTATGATTGCACCATTGCCCTCCAGTCTGGGTGATAAAGCAACACTGTCTCACAACTTTAAAATTTCTTAAGGTATGTGTGCGTGTGTGTGTTTTATGGAATGTATGTAAATGGCTGGAGGGCGTGAATAAGTCATGCCAATAATTGCTAGGAGAAGCCTAGTTTTGACATGTTTGCCACCTGAGATGGCCCACTCTCCCTTCTCCCCACCTCATTTTAGATACTAGAAAACCAAAGCCCAGAGACATGAGGTGGTTGGTTTGATGCCAAACAACTAGTGAGTAGTAGAGGCAGCCCTGGAACAAAGGCCTCTGTTTCCTTTGGCCTGTGCCTCTTCTGCAATATGATGCTGCTTCTCCAGTGTCACATCTTATTACAGCAACTGGCTTTTCTTGGAGAGCAAGGATTAGAGACAGGTTGAATAGAAATATACACGTTCTTAAACATCATTGTGTCTTCAGAAATATTTGAAATTTTACAAAAGCCAGATAGAGAGAAAGGGAAGGCAGAATGAATGTTTACAGTCACAAGATGGGAAACACTAAGCATTTGCCTATAACCTAGCACAAAACCTTAAGCATTTATTTCTTCTTTATGGCTGTAAAGCAGCAGGAAGATACAAGCTGTTTCATTCAGAAACCACAGAAAAATGCTTCCATGATCTGGAGCTGCCTGTAGCATATGGAACACATTCTTTGGATTTAAGATGCAAACATTCAACAGACCATCTTTCCCTCGCAGTCTCTGCACATGAGCAGTGGGCCTTGCTCAAGGACTGGCTGGCTGGTGCTTGATTTGGGGAAGGAATGTTGAATCTGTACCCCTTTCCCCCAACAGAGGAGTTTTTGCTTTGCAAAGCTGTGAAAGGTCAATAGAAAAATTGGCAAGCATAGCACTCTCCTTGAATGTTTAAGGTTGGAAAGTGAATGATATAAATGTCTAATTAGAGAAGAAAGACACTTGCACATTTAATCTTGCCGGGGGCTCTATCACACTCCATCTCATTATCACTTCTACTACCTACAGTCTTCCCTGGCACTTCTCCTATTACTTTCCATCAGCCATGCCAGTCCCTGCACTTGAGCAGCTGAGCCGCGCTTTGCTGCAGGCTGCCTTTGATATAGAGGTGACACAAGGACCAAAACCCTGGTTCAAGTTTCTTTTGTATTTCATGGGAAAAAACTACCAATTCAAATACAGTCAAGGATCATGATCAGACTTTTGGCTCTGCTAACTTCAGCTCTAGGAAATTCCCTACTTAAAAGAGAGACGAAAGTGTTCATGTGGACATCTATAGAAAATACCAAGCTGTCATCTTCCAGGGAGGCATGATTTTCAAAGCAAATTAACCACCAGCATTTTGATGAATTTCAGCTCTGAGCTTTTCCTATTGTGCATGGGAACTTAAGAGTACTACCCTTGGGTTTTAACAGCAAATATATGAATACTCAGCAACTCTTTCTAATTTCCAGTTCCATAGGAGTAAAACATCAAGTAAGAGGATAAAACGAAGACAAAAACATAGTCCTAAGTTCAAAAGTACTAGGACTTTCTCTGTTTTTTGTTTTTCGTTGTTTTTTCTTTCTTTCTTTCTTTTCTGTTGTTGTTGTTTTTGGTCCATGATCTTGGCTGATCACCAACTCTCTCACTTGTTTGAGAAAGGAAATCTTAGTTTCTTTCTTGAAGAGTGTCTGGGACCACATAACAGAGTAAAAAACAAAGTACAGTTAAGAGGGTTCACATTTGGTTAAGGGCTTTTCAGCCCAAATAGGCGACCTTGTCGTTTGTATTCCAAAAACGTTCCCTATAATTCAAAGGGAAGAGGATGAGGACAGACTTGGTTTCATGCCCAATCACCTCTCCGCTCTGCGTTGAAGAAATTTAAAATGCACCAGAAGGACAGACTTCGAATGTGGGTAGCGGTATTTCAAATGCAGGCGTGAGAAAATGCTCTTCTGTAAAGGGTGGATCCTAACGTCGCTGACGGGAAGCCTCAGCACCCACAGCTTATTTCTTCACTTCCCTCCTGGCAAAAACAGCCTTGAAAACAAAACCACAAACCTGATATGAGGATCAAATAACATCATGCAAGCAGAAGAAAATTTCAGGGCAGAACGTGAGGCACTACAGGAAAGGCGCGATGTTGCGTGGGTCGTCCTGGCCAGGCCTGGTGTCCGGGGGAGGCGTGCCCAGAGCAGAGCCCGGTGCGCCCTCGTGGCCGGTAGGGCGCTCCCCTTCGCGCACCGGAGTCCCCAGCGCCTGCCGTCTTCACGGAGCGGGAACAGCTGGGCTCCCCCACCCACCCGGCCGGCCGTCTGGAAGCAGAGAGAGTACAGACTGTGCGGGGATTTGGGAGAAGGCAGATGGCGCTTTGTTCCATTATGGAAAGGATTGAGCCTCCTTATGAGCAAGTGTCTCCTTCGTGACGGAGGGGGTTATGCTCGCGGGGACTGCGCTGTTCCTCTCAGCTGTTGGTAGTTTTTCCCCACAGCGTCTCCAGATCTCAGAGATGGAAGTTCCAGGGGCTGAGCCACAGGTGTCCAGTGGGAGACTGGGCCTCCCTCCTACTGGGAAATCGAGCTAGAGAAGCATTCTCTTTTCTTTTCTCTTCTCTCCTTTTATTGGTATTTGGTGGAGATTATATCTTGATTTTTAAATCATCAGAGAAGTATCAGTAGCAAATGCAACCAAATCTGTAGAGAGCCGAGAGAGAATAGCTTCATAAAGGGATAATAATTGGAGCGCAGCTACGGATCACACTGAACGGACAGAAATCCACCCAGGAAGGGTGCCCAAGAATGCCCTCTGCATATACAAGGCCCACTTTTAGGTTTAGGTTTTGGCACTAGATGTCATAACTGAAATAAAGTTCAACATGTAGGAAATATTTCTGCTCCGTTCCTCAGGGCACACCCTTTCCATTCAGGGCCTCCCACGCGTGTATTCTATTCAAACTTTTTGAAATCTCTTTCTGCACTTCTAGGCTCCTTTTATGTGTGGTTGAGAGTGGAAAAGACCTGAAATCACTCTCTGACTAAACACCTGGAACAAGTGGTTTCCCTTCTAAAACTCTTCAGTGCTGCCCCAAAGCCATTTAACAATTGTCTTGTTAATTGGGAGACTTTAGACTTTGTTAATTGGGCTTCGGTATTTCCCCGTGCCCTTCTCAATTAACCCAATTTCATTTTGAAACAGAGAACTCCCCCAGTGTAGGTAACCCCTTCCTGTGCAGGCTTCTCACAATAGAGACTTGTTTCCTCCCTATTTTTTCTAGCAAAAGAAAACAAAGCAAACCTTAGAATTGGCCTTTGCAAAGTAAGCCCATGAGCAAAAGGAAAATTCCCCAATTCACTTCATTGGTCAGTGGCTAAGCAAGAAGGATAAACCTCATCTCAGGGTGGAGCAGTTCTTCCAGAGCTGAATTCACAGTGTCCTAAGTGAGCAAGAGAAACACGGAAGAAAAATAGGAGAAAGAGAAGGAGCAATATGAGGCCTAAAACAGCTCCAAGGCTCAGATGATAAAAGGAGAGAGCAATGGAGTGTTTTCTGGGATTATGAAAAAGTCCCAAAATGGTTTATATGTAACTGAGTTCCCTTTTTCCTCAACTACTTATCTGTATTTAATTTTTTCTTTCTATTCTTCAGTGTATCCCCACATTTTTTCTTTTTTTAAACATTTCCTGCTTTGGTTTTTATTTCCCATATTTGATTCCTGTTTTCTTTCTCAATAGTCCTCTATTTCTTCTGTTACTTCTATTTACTAAGTTTATTATCAATTTCTAGGCTTTATCTTTTCTCCCACCTTCTCTAGCTATCATTGAATGTAAGCAGGATATAGAAAAATGATTTCTAGAGCTGCCGGCCTTCAAACTATTGGAAAATAAATCAACTTTCTACAACAATATTTCTCTTTTATCCTAGAGGCAAAACTTAGTCATTTATTAATAGACATGAATTCACTCATTAGAAATTGACAGAGCAGCTACTAGGTTCTGGTCACTCTGTAAAATCCTGGGAATACACAGATAAACACAATGGAAGCTCTTACCAAGCCTGTACTCCGTTTCAGCACAACATTCAACATTTTCCTTGTTTCTCTGCTAGACCTTACAGTGTTGTCTTATGAGGACAGTTCAATTTTCCCAATTTTCAGATCACAGGCATTTTGTGTTATGACCACAATATAAGCCCAGCAGTTTGTCTACAGAACATCTGCCCTTAACTGCTTTGTTCTGCAATCTTTCTTAGACCTTGTCATCAGGTAACCTAGAGTCTAGTGGAGGTGACTTACATGTAAAGTGAGGAGTTCTCCTATAGAATGTGTGGGGTGCTGTACTGGGTCATTTTATGGTTGGGTAGGCTGTACACTGCACAACTTGTGGAAGTCCTATTCACATATCCCTTACAGTACATAGTATGGGGGTAGAGTTTGAAGGATATGTCAGAATTCTCAAGACAGGTTGTATGGACAGGCTTTGGGTGAAGGAAAAGTGTCAAAGAGAAAGAATTACAGAGAGACCAAGAGACTGAGATAACTTGGGATCAGGTTGTGAATGGTCTACTATTCTGTTGTGCTGCATACAATGTATAATGATCATATCAGAGTATTTAGCATATGCATAACCTTGAAGATTTATCATTCCTTTGTGTTGGGAACATTTCCAATTTTCTCTTCTAGCTATTTTGCAGTACACAATATATTGTTAACTATAGTCACCCCCTGTGCTATTAAACACTAGAACTTATTTTTATAAATGTATTTTCATACCCATTAACCAACCTTTCTTCATCTCCCCACACCACCGACCCTTTTTAACCTCTGCTAACCATCATTCTACTGTCTACCTCCATGAGCTTAACATTTTTAGCTTTCACATGTGAATGAGAACATGCAATATTTATTGATATGCTTGTCTTATTTCACTTAACATAATGTCCTCCATTTAAAATGTATAGGATTTCATTCTTTCTTTATGGCTGAACAGTATTCCATTATGTTTATATACCACATTTTAAACATACACTCATCTACTGATGGACACTTAGGTTGATTCCATATATTTGCTATTGTGAATAGTACTGTAATAAACATGCAAGTGCAGTTATCCCTTTGTTATATTGATTTCCTTTCCTTTAGATGAATACCCAGTAGTAGGATTGCTGGATCATATGGTAGTTCCATTTTTAGTTTGTTTAGAAATCTCCATAGTGTTTTCCATAATGGCTGTACTAATTCAACTTCCCACAAAAAGTGTGTAAGAGTTCTTTTCTCCACATCCTTGCCACTGTCTATTATTTTTCTTTTTGATAATAGTCATTTTAACAGGGTTAACATGATATCTCCAGTTCTCAGAGGGAATGCTTTCAGCTTTTCCACATTCATTATTATGTTGGCTTTGGGTTTGTCATAGATGGCTTTTATTATGTTAATGGTATGTCCCTTGTATGCTAATTTTGCTGCGAGTTTTAATCATAAAGGGATGCTGGATTTTGTCGAATACTGTTTCCATGCCTACTGAGATAACCATGTGATATTTATTTTTAATTCTCTTTATATGGTGTATCACATATATTGACTTGTATATGTTAGACCATCCCTGCATCCCTGGTGTGAAACCCACTTGACCATGGTGGATTATCGTTTTAATCTGCTGTTGGATTCCGGTACCTAGTATTTTGTTAAGGATTTTAGTGTCTATGTTCATCAAAAATATCGGTCTGTAGTTTTCTTTTTGGTTATTTCCTTTCTTGGTTTTGGTATTAGGGTGATGCTAGCTTCATAGAATGAATTAGGGAGGGTTCCCTCTTTATCTTGTGGAATAGTGTCAAAAGGATTGGTACCAAATCTTCTTTGAATGTCTGATAGAATTCTGCTGTGAATCCATCTGGTCCTGGACTTTTTGTGTTGTTGTTGATAATTTTCTAAATTGCATTTCAATCTCTCTGCTTTTTATTGATCTGTTCAGGGTATCTTATGCTTTCTAATTTAAGTTAGGAGAGTTGTATTTTTCCAGGAATTTACTCATCTCTTCTAGATTTTCTAATTTATGTGTGTGAAGGTGTTCCTAGTACCCTTGAATACTCATTTGTATTTCAGTGGTATCAGTTGTAATATCTCCTGTTTCCTTTCTTAATGAGGTTATTTGGATTTTCTCTCTCTCTTTTTTTTTTTTCTTGGTTAATCTTGCTAATGGTCTATAAATTTTATTTATCTTCTCAAAGAACTAGCTTTTGTTTCATTTATCTTTTGTATTTTCTTTTGTTTGTTTGTTTCAATTTCATTTAGTTCCACTCTGATCCTGATTATTTCCTTTCCTCTGCTGGGTTTGGGTTTGGTTTGTTCTTGTTTCTCTCGTTCCTCAAAGTGTGACCTTAGAATGTCCATTTGTGCTCTTTCAGTCTTTTTGAGGTAGGTGTTTAGGGCTATGAACTTTCCTCTTAGCACCATCTTTGCTGTATTTCAGAGGTTTTGATAGGTTGTGTCATTGTGGTCATTCAGTTAGAATAATTTGTAAATTTCCATCTTGATTTCATTTTGACCCAGTGATCATTCAGGAGTAAGTTATTTAATTTATATGTGTTTTCATGGTTTTTTAGGTTCTTTTTGTAGTTGATTTACATTTTTATTCCACTATGGGATGCCCACTCTCACTACTCCTCTTCAACATAATACTAGAAGTCCTAGGCAGAGCAATCAGACAAGAGAAAGAAAGAAAAGGCATCCAAATTGTAAAGAGGAAGTTAAACTGTCACTATTTGCTGACAATATGATTGTTTCCCTCAAAAAGCCTAAAGACTCCTCCATAAGCTCCTAGAACTGAAAAAAAGAATTCAGCAAAGTTTCCAGATATAAGATTAATGTACACAAATCAGTAGCTCTTCTGTACATCAATGGTAACCAAACAGAGAACCAAATCAAGAACTGAGTTCCTTTCACAATAGCTGCAAAAAAAAAAAAAAAAAAAAAAAGCTTACAAATATACCTAACCAAGGAGGCAAAAGATCTCTACAAGGAAAACTATAAAACACTGCTGAAAGAAATCATAGATGACACAAACGAATGGAAACACCCCATGCTCATGAATGGGTAGAATCCATATTGTGAAAATGACCATACTGCCACAAGCAATCTACAAATTCAATGCAATCCCCATCAAAATACCACCATCACTCTTCACAGAATTAGAAAAAACTATTCTAAAATTCATATGGAGCCAAAAAGGAGCCCACATAGCCAAAGCAAGACTAAGCAAAAAGAACAAATCAGCAGGCATCATACTACCTGATTTCAAACTATGCTATAAGACCATAGTCACCAAAACAGCATGGTACTGGTATAAAAATAGGCACATAGACTAATGGAACAGAATAGAGAACCCAGAAATCAACCCAAATACTTGCAGAGAACTCAACTTTGACAAAGCAAACCAAAACATAAAATGGGGAAAAAACATCCTTTTCAATAAATGGTGATGGGATAATTGGCTAACCACCTGTAGGGGAATGAAACTGGATCCTCATCTCTCACTTTATATAAAAATCAACTCAAGATAGACTAAAAATTTAAATCTAAGACCTGACACTATAAAAATTCTAGAAGACAACATTGAAAAACCCCTCTAGACACTGGATTAGGCAAGGATTTCATGACCAAGAACCCAAAAGCAAATGCAATAAAAACAAAGATATATAGCTGGGACTTCATTAAACTAAAGAGCTTTTGCACAGCCAAAGGAGCAGTCAGAAGAGTAAGCAGACAACCCACAGAGTGGGCGAAAGTACTCACAATCTATACATCTGGCAAACGACTAATATCCAGAATCTACAACAAACTCAAACAAATTAACAAGAACAAAAAAAGAATCCCATCAAAAAGTGGGCTAAGGACATGAATAGACAATTCTCAAAAGAAATATACAAATGGCTGACAAACATATGAAAAAATGCTCAACATCACTAATGATCAGGGAAATGCAAGTCAAAACCACAATGCGATGCCACCTTACTCCTGCAAGAATGGCCATAATCAAAAAATCAAAAACAGTAGATGTTGGTGTGGATGTGTTGAACAGAGAACATATCTATGCTGCTGATGGGAATGTAAACTAGCACAGCCACTAAGGAAAACAGTGTGGAAATTCCTTAAAGAACTAAAAGTAGAAGTACCATTTGATCCAACAATCCCACTACTAGGTATGTACTCAGAGGAAAAGTAGTCATTACATGAAAAATATTCTTGCACACACATGTTTATAGCAGCACAATTCGCAATTACAAAATCGTGGAACCAATCCAAATGTCCATTAATCGACGAGTGAATAAAGAAACTGTGGTATATATGTACGATGGAATACTACTCAGCCATAAAAAACAATTAATTAATGGCATTTACAGCAACTTGAATGAAATTGGAGACTCTTATTCTAAACGAAGTAACTCGGGAATGGAAAACCAAACATCATATGTTCCCACTCACATGTGGGAGCCAAGCTATGAGGACGCAAAGGCATAAGAATGATACAGTGGACTTTGGGGACTTGTGGGGAAGGATGGGAGGGGAGCAAGGGATAAAAGACTCTAAATAGTGTGCCGTGTATACTGCTCAGGTGACAGGTATACCAAAATCTCACAAATCACCACGAAAGAACTTATTTATGTAACCAAATATCACCTGTACCCCAATAACCTGTGGAAGAAAAAGATGGCATCTCCTTGTGATTTTTATCTGCATTTCCATGATGATGAGTGATGTTGAGCTTCTTTTAAAAATATGTCTGTTGGCGATTTTTACGTCACCTTTTGAGAAATATCTATTCATGTCCGTAGTCCAATTTTTAATGGATTTTCTTTAGTCTTGAGTTATTTGAGTTTCTTATACATTTGGGATATTAGTCACTTATTGGATAAGTAGTTTGCACATGTTTTCTCCCATTCAACAGGTTGTCTTTTCATTCTGTTGATTGTTTCCTTTGCTGTGTAGAAGCTTTTTAGTTTAATACAGTCCCATTTGTCTATTTGTGTATAGCTGTCTGTGCTATTGAGATCTTAGCTGTGTAATCTTTGCCTAGACTGATGTCTTGAAGTGATTTTCCTATCTTTTCTGACAGTTTTATCGTTTTGAGTCTTACATTTTTGTTGAATCCATTTTGAGTTGATATTTGTATATGTGGACAGATAAGGGGCCAGTTTTGTTCTTCGGCATGTGGATATCCAATTTTCCCAGTACCAGTTATTGAAGAGGATGTCCTTTCCCTAGTGTATGTTCTTGGTGCCTTTACCAAAAATTAGTTGGCTGTAAATATGTGGACTTATTTCCGAATTCTCCTCTGTTCAATTGATTTGTATGTCTGCTTTTATACTGATACCATACTATTTTGGTTACTCTAGCCTTGTAACATATTTTGAAGTTAGGCAATGTGATGCCTCCAGCTTGTTCTTTTTGATCAGAGTTCTTTTGGTATTCTGCATCTTTTTTGATTGTGTATAATGTTTAGTTTTTTTTTTTTTTTTGCTAATTCTGTGAAGAATGATGTTGGTATTTTGATAGAGATTACATTGAATGTGTAGATTGCTTTGGGCAGCATGGTCATTTTAATGATATTAATCCTTTTGATTCATGAGGATGAGATGTCTTTCCATTTGTTTGTATTCTCTTCAATTTCTTTCATCAGTGTTTTGTAGTTTTTCTTGTAGAGATCCTTCACCTCCTTGGTTAAATTTATTCCTAGGTATTTTATGTATTTATTTATTTTGGTAGCTATTGCAAATGGGATTTTTTAATTTCTTTCTCAGCTAGATCATTGTTGATGTATAGGAACACCAGTGATTTTTGTATGTTGATATTTTATCCTGCAACTTTACTGAATTTATTAAATCTAAGAGTTTTTGCTGGAGTCATTAAGTTTTTCTAGACATAAGATCAAATTATCAGCAAAAAGGGACAATTTGACTTCCTCTTTTCTAATTTGGATGCCTTTGCTTTCCTTCCTTCCTTCCTTCCTTCCTTCCTTCCTTCCTTCCTTCCTTCCTTCCTTCCTTCCTTCCTTTCCTTCTTCTTTCTTTCTTTCTTTCTTTCACCTTATTGCTCTAGCTAGGACTTCCAGTACTGTGTTGAATAAGAGTAGTGGAAATGGGCATCCTTGTCTTATTCCAGATCTTAAAGGAAGGGCTTTCTGCATGATGCTAGCTGTGGGTTTATCATATATGGCCTTTATTATTTTGAGATATGTTCCTCCTATGTCTAATTCATTGAGAGTTTTTTTTTTATCATGAAAGGATGTTGAATTTTATTAAATGTTTTTTCTGCATCTATTGAGATGATTTTTTTTTATTATTATACTTTAAGTTCTAGGGTAAATGTGCACAACGTGCAGGTTTGTTACATATATATATATGTGCCACGTTGGTTTGCTGAACCAATTAACTCGTAATTTATATTAGGTATTTCTCCTAATGCTGTCTCTCTCCCAGTCCCCCACCCCACGACAGGCCCTGTGAGTGATATTCCCCACCTGCGTTCTCATTGTTCAGTTCCCACCTATGAGTGAGAAGATGCCATGTTTAGTTTTCTGTCCTTGAGATTGCTCAGAGTGATGGTTTCCAGCTTCATCCATGTCCCTACAAAGTACATGAACTCATCCTTTTTTATGGCTGCATAGTATTCCCTGGTGTATATGTGCCACATTTTCTTAATCCAGTCTATCATTCTTGGACATTTGCATTGGTTCCAAGTCCTTGCTATTGTGAATAGTGCCACAATGAATGTATGTGTGTGTGTGTCCTTATAGCAGCATGATTTATAATCCTTTGGATATATACCCAGTAATGGGATGGCTGGGTCAAATGGTAATTCTAGTTCTAGATCCTTGAGGAATTGCCACACTGTCTTCCACAATGGTTGAACTAGTTCCAACAGTGTAAAAGCATTCCTGTTTCTCCACATCCTCTCCAGCATCTGTTGTTTCCTGACTTTTTAATGATTGCCATTCTAACAGGCGTGAGATGGTATCTCATTGTGGTTTTGAATTGCATTTCTCTAATGGCCAGTGATGATGAGCATTTTTGATGTGTTGGCTACATAAATGTCTTCTTTCTCAGAAGGATCTGTTCATATCCTTTGCCCACTTTTTAATAGGGTTGTTTGATTGTTTCTTATGAATTTGTTTAAGTTCTTTGTAGGTTCTGGATATTAGCCCTTTGTCAGATGGGTAGATTGCAAACATTTTCTCCTATTCTGTTGGTTGCCTGTTCACTTTGTTGGTAGTTTCCTTTTCTGTGCTGAAGCTCTTTAGTTTAATTAGATCCTATTTGTCTATTTTGGCTTTTGTTGCCATTGCTTTTGGTGTTGCTTTTAGTCATGAAGTCCTTGCACATGCCTATGTCCTAAATGGTACTGCCTAGGTTTTCTCTGGGGTTTTTATGGCTTTAGGTCTAACATTTAAGTCCTTAATCCATCTTGAATTAATTTTTGTATAAGGTGTAAGGAAGGAATGCAGTTTAACTTTCTACGTATGGCTAACCAGTTTTTCCAGCACCATTTATTAAACAGGGAATCCTTTCCTCATTTCTTGTTTTTGTCAGGTTTGTCAAAGATCAGAGGGGTGTAGATGTGCAGTATTATTCCTGAGGCCTCCGTTCTGTTCCATTGGTCTATATCTCTGTTTTGGTTCTAGTACCATGCTGTTTTGGTTACTGTAGGCTTGTAGTATAGTTTGAAGTCAGGTAGCATGTTGCCTCCAGCTTTGTTCTTTTTGCTTAGGATTGTCTTGTCAATGCGGGCTCTTTTTTGGTTCCATATAAACTTTAAAGTAGTTTTTTCCAATTCTGTGAAGAACGTCATTGGTAGCTTAATGGGGATGGCATTGAATCTATAAATTACCTTGGGAAGTATGGCCATTTTCACGATATTGATTCTTCCTATTCATGAGCATGGAATGTTCTTCCATTTTTTTGTGTCTTCTTTTATTTCATTGAGTAGTGGTTTGTAGTTCTCCTTGAAGACATCCTTCACATCCCTTGCAAGTTGTATTCCTAGTTATTTTATTCTCTTTGTAGCAATTGTGAATGTGAGTTCACTCATGATTTGGCTCTGTGTTTGTCTGTTATTGGTGTATAACAATGCTTGTGATTTTTGCAATTCATTTTGTACCCTGATACTTTGCTGAAGTTGCTTATCAGCCTAAGGAGATTTTGGGCTGAGATGATGGGGTTTCCTGAATATACAGTCATGTGCAAACAAGGACAATTTGACTTCCTCTTTTTCTAATTAAATGCCTTTATTTCTTTCTCTTGCCTGATTGTCCTGGCCAGAGCTTCCAACACTATGTTGAATAGGAGTAGTGAGAGAGGGCATCCCTGTCTTGTGCCAGTTTTCAAAGGGAATGCTTCCAGTTTTTGCCCATTTAGTATGATATTGGCTGTGGGTTTGTCATAAATAGCCCTTATTATTTTGAGATATGTTCCATCAATACCCAGTTTATTGAGAGTTTTTAGCATGAAGCGCTGTTGAATTTTGTCGAAGGCCTTTTCTGCATCTATTAATCATTTGGTTTTTGTCTTTAGTTCTGTTTATGTGATGGATTACATTTATTGGTCTGCGTATGTTGAAACAGCCTTGTATCCCAGGGATGAAGCCGAGTTGATCGTGGTGGATAAGGTTTTTGATGTGCTGCTGGATTCGATTTGCCAGTATTTTATTGAGGATTTTTGCATTGATGTTCATAAGGGATGTTAGTCTAAAATTCTGTTGTTTTGTTATGTCTCTGCCAGGGATCTTATGGCTTTTATCCTTCATTCTGTTGATGTTATTTATCACATTTATTGTCTTGTGTATGTTGAACCATCTTCCCTGCATCTCTGTTATAAATCCCACAGTTATAGGATATTATTGTTAAGATGTGCTGTTCTATTAATCTTGCTAGATTTTGATGAGGGTTTTTGTGTGTATGTTCACCAAAGATATTGGCCTGTAGTTTTCTTTAACTGTTGTGAACTCGTCTTGTGTCAGGGTAATGCTGGCCTTGTGGAATGAGTTAGGGAGGGTTCCCTCCTCAAGTTTTCAAATAGTTTTAGGAAAATTGGCACTAGTTTTTTTTTATACATTTGGTAGAATCCTGCTATGAATCAATCTGGCCCTAGGTTTTTTTTTTTTTTAATCTTTAGGAAATGCTTTATTGATACTTAAGTCTTGCCACTTCTAATTGGTTTGTTCAGATTTTCTATTTTTTTTCCTGATTTAATCTTGGTAGGTTATGTGTTTCCAGGAATTTATCCTTTTCCTCTAAGTTTTCCAGTTGGTTAGCATATAGTTATTCACAATAGTTTTTGATTGGCTTTGTATTTCTGTGATATCCGTTAGTAATCTCTCCTTTTTCATTTCTGATTTGTTTATTTGGGTCTTCTCTCTTCCTGTATCAGTAATCTTAGCTAGGAATTGGTTGACTTTGTTTATCTTTTCAAAAAACCAACTTTTTCTTACATTGATTCTCTGTATTCCTTTTTTAAGTCTCTGTCTAGATGATATATCTAATGCTGGGTAGGCTGTTGAAGTCCCCAACTATTATTGTATTTAAGTCTGTCTCTTCTTTTAGATACAATATTTGCTTTATATATCTGGGTGCTCTAGTGTTAAGTGCATATATATTTAGAATTGTTATATCCTTTTTTCTGAATTGACCTCTTTGTCATTATATAATGACCTTCTTTGATTCTTTTTACAGTTTGACTTAAAGCCTATTTTATCTAAGTATAGCTACTCCTGTTCACTTTTGGTTTCTGTTTCCATGGCATATCTTTTTTTATCCCTTTAGTTTCAGTCAATATGTGTCTTTACAGGTGAAATGAGTTTCTTTAGCCAGCATACAATTGGGTCATGTTTTTATTAAAGTCATTCAGCCAGTCTATCTCTTTTAAGGGAAGGATTTAATTAGATTACATTCAAGGCTATTTATTGACATGCAAGGTCTTACTCCTGCCATTTTGATTTGATTTTTGTTGTTGGTAGTGGGCACTGTAGGCCTATTCTCAGGTCGTGAGACCTCTGAAGATACATGCAAGTGCATGGCAGGTCTGCTGCTAGTGGGTAGGACTGCTTTCAGTGGCATCAGTCCCAGGCAGGTGGCTGTCAGGCTCTGGACAGTACACTTTTCAGCTAGCTCCCTATGTCCTGAGGACAGCTACCCCAGGGTGTAGGACACTGCACGGGCTAGGTTGCTGGGGATCTGGCTGCACTGCTGGGTCAAGCTGACATTGCAACATTGAAGCTCTCTAGATGAATGTAGGGGGAATGTCAGTGGAACCCCAGTGATATGGAGATTTGAGGTCTGTTAGAACCCAGGGCAGTATATACCTTGGTGGGGGCTGAGCTCTGAAATGATGCCATGCTGCAACTGCTTGGGAAGGTGTGTGGGACTCAGGATGAACTCCCTTTGTAGAACAGTGCTTTTGCCAAGACTCCAGAAACTCCCTGTCCTACTTGCAGGGACAGTAAGTGCCTGGCAGCTCTCCCATGGCCAGGACTGCAGAAGTCTTTAGTGGGGATGTAAACCACGAAGAGTCTCTTGCTTACCTTTTCTCTGCACTGGAGAGTTTTTTCTGGCTCTGGGCCAATTTCAGCTGGGCTGGGTTGCTCTGCTTATAACTCTTTCTGGGCTTCAGAGGTTCTCTGTCACTTCCCGGCTGAATTCCAGTGTTCTTTTAAAATCTGTTATATTTGTTGTGAGTAAATAGGTTTATATATTTATGAGGTACATTAGATGTTTTTATACAGGCATGCAATGTGAAATAGTCATACCATGGAGACTGGAGTATCCATCCCCTCAAACATTTATCCTTTAAGTTACAAACAATCCAATTACACTGTTTATTTAAAAAGTTATTATTGACTATAGCCACCTTGTTGTGCTATCAAATAGTAGGTCTTATTATTTTTTTTTTTTTTTGTACCCATTGACCATCTCCACCTCCCTCCAACCTCCTACTACCCTCCTAGGCTCTGGTAACCATCCTTCTACCCTCTCTCTCCATGAGTTCAATTGTGTTTACTTATAGATCCCACAAATAAGGGGAGAACATGTAACATTTGTCTTTCTGTGCCTGGTTTATTTCACTTGACATAATGATCTCCAGTTTTATCCATGTTGTTGCAAATGATTGGATCTTATTCTTTTAATGGCTGAATAGTACTCCATTGTGTATATGCACCACATTTTCTTGATCCATTAATCTGTTGATGGACAATTAGGTTGCTTCCAAATCTTAGCTGTTGTAAACAATGCTGCAACAAACATAGGAGTGCAGATATCTCTTTGATATACTGATTTCCTTTCTGTTGGGTGTATACCTAACAAAGGGACGGCTGAATCAATGGTAGCTTAATTTTTAGCTTTTTGAGGGACCTCCAAACTGTACTCCCTAGTGGTTATACTAATTTACATTCCCACCAACAGTGTGCAAGTGTTACCTTTTTTTTACATCCTTGCCAGCATTTGTTATTGCCTGTCTTTTGAATGTAAGCCATTTTAACTGGGGTGAGATGATGTCTCATTGTAGTTTTTATTTGCATTTCTCTGATGATCAGTGATGTTGAGCACCTTTTCAAATGCCTGTTTGACATTTGTATGTCTTCTTTTGAAAAATAGCTATTCAAATATTTTGCCAAGTTTTAAGTTAGATTATTAAATTTTTTACTAAAAGTTGTTTGAGTTTCTTATATATTCTGGTTATTAATCCCATGTCAGATTGGTAGTTTGCAAATATTTTCTCCCATTCTGTTGGTTGTCTCTTCACAGTTGATTTTATCCTTTGCTTTGCAGAACTTCTTAATTTGATGTGATCTCATTTGCTCATGTTTGCTTTGGTTGCCTGTCCTCATGGAATACTACTCAAAAAATTGTTGCTCAGACCAATGTCTTGGAGATTTTCCTCAATGCTTTCTTGTAGTGGTTTTATAGTTTGAGGAGTTAGGTTTAAGTCTTTAATCCATTTTGATTTAATTTTTGTATTTGATGAGAGATGGGGTCTAGTTTCAGTCTTCTGCCTAAGAATGTCCAATCTCCAAGCACCATTTAATGAAGAGACTGTCTTTTCCCCAATATATGTTGTTGGGGTCCGCGTGGTTCCTAAACAAAGGAATGAACACACAAGACTACACAAGACAAGACAAACATGGCGGCCGCGCCGAATGACATGCTCCGCTTTATTTTATACAGTCGTTTGTGGAATCTTACCAGGTCACAAGACACATTGTTGTTTTTCTGACCTTTCTGTGACTTTCTGGATTTTCAAGATGTTTACACATAAACAAGCCCCCAGGGTCTGCTGTTTGCAACTGGCTCCTTTGTCCTCTCTGTTTGCAGGGGAGGAATGTCCTGCTTCGTTTTCAAGAGCAGGACTTATTGGGAACGTCTCGTTTGTGAGCACATAGTCCTCTACATTTCCCCTTTCCTTATTTACATATTTGAATTTCTTTCAAAACCATCATTACATGTTGGGCTCACTGGGATTTGGTGTTTGCCCTTTGGCACCGTCTCCAGCAGACTGTGAAAATGACAAAAGCAAGAACAACAATCAATACATTGCTAGAAACAGAGGTCAGCAAGGTTTTTACAGGGCTCATAGGGTTCAAAGGTGTCAAATTTTGTGCAATACCAGTCATCAAATCTGCACCAGTCAGCAATGGTAACTGATTGTGAAATGTTTCAGAAATGTTCTGTGTTAATTCTTGTATTTCTAGGGAAAGATTATTATGACCAATTAAAAGTCTCTTTATCTCAGTCCAATTATGTACAGTGCTATTAAAAGGAACAGGAGTAATACAAAATTGTGTAGTATTCCAATCACATTTCAACAAAGCTCGGGTATTCAACACTGTTAGCTGATCTCCCAACCAAGAAACCACTTGCTCCAGATTATCCACTCATTCAGTCAAATGAGCATCTATGTCTCGTTACTGCTGCCACAACAAATGTAATTGTTCATGCCATTGTTGCACAAATTCTGCATTTTGTATACTCTGGTGTAGAGCTAATCCAGCAACAGAGGCAGTGGTGGAAGCAATTGCTACAAGTCCCATCACCGCGGTCACGATGATTCCAACCATCTTCTGACTGCAGTGGACAAGATCTTGCATAACCTTGTAAATTTGAGTAACCCCAGCAGATTCACTCCAAGTACGTGTTAAGTTTACAGGTAGCCAGGTTTCTTTTCTGGCTCTTAGTATATATAAATCGGAATGAGACTCATTCCAATTATTATTCCACCAAGTAGTATTTATACAACTTAAGAATGTACAATTGTTTGTACAGTTAACTACCCCTGTATTATTATCCCATTTAAAAATTCCTGTCAACAACAAGTAAGGCTTTCTTACACATGCAATAACATATCTAGAACTATTTCAATGCAAAGATATATGGAAAGGGCTAGCAATATTAGTAGTAAGATTTAAGGACATGTTTCCCGTGAAAGTGAACATTGGTTTACCAGCAGCCAGCAACTTCCAAAAATGACTTTGTATTTGTGAAGTATTAGCCAAATGTGGCATAGGGGGTGATAGACCACCATCATGCCAAATAATAGTTTCATTGCCATCCGCAGCAATGCTGTGATTACCTTTATGCCAACGTAGGTTGACATGACTAAATTTAGTTTGAAAATCTCCATGTACACTCCAATCTGTGATAAGGTAATTATGACCTTTTCCTTTTACTTCTAATAATAATCGTGGCCCACTACCTCTACATGTAGTCCACTCTAGTTGGGAAACACCTCCGGACACTTTGGGGATGGGGCATAAAGATAATGTAGTTGGCAGAGTTTCATTAAGTACTGCAGTATGATTATACTTAAAACTTGGAGCCACAATAATCATAGTAAAGGCAGAGATATGACTATGGTTATAACAAACAGCCCAAGCCTCATGAGAAAGATGCAGACAATGTGGACTACCCCCAAGACATATAGGTAACCCTTCAACCCCAAATTGATATGAACTATTTACTGTGCCAGTGTCTAATTCAGGATCCTGGTTTAAAAAAGGTGATGGCCAGCCATTACCTGACAATTTACTAGGGCCAGCATAGCCAGGAATAAAGTCAGTGGGGTTTTGGGCTACCCAGCTTGTTGAACAACCCCTTCAGCTTTCTGAGTAAGCTTTTTCAGTTGACCTCATGTCGGGGGCTCTGCACACCCAATCCTGAAGGTGAATGTTCTCTGAGCGCTCAGATTCAGCTCCTGAAATTCCTTGAGGAACTCTTCGTATTGGCTCCTCTTCGCCATGGCACTGTTTCAACCATCTAGATGGAAACCACTCATCTCCAGCACCTGTACAGACAAGAGCATAGCCTTGGCCCCATTGTGAAACTTTTCCTTTTAAATATTTCCCTTGTAATGAAGGATAATACACTGACAGATTACTGTTTTGCAGCTTTTCTAAAGGCTGTTGAAAATGTTCCACCGCTGCAGACTGCTGTAATTGGCGCCAATGGTTGAGAAAATTTAAAGTAAAAAGGGCTTTCAGAATTTGATGTATTGGGGAATCTCGCCCATCTCCCCCTTTTTGTTTTAAAAGTTGTAATTTTAGGGTAGCACTGGCTCTTTTAATAATTGCTTGACCTTGACTGTTAAATGGAATACCAGTGGAATGATGAATATGGTATAAAGAGAGGAAGGCAGCCAATTTGTGAAAGCAATAAGTAGGGGCGTTATCAGTTTTTAATTTAGCAGGGACTACCATAGCTGCAAAGCAAGTAAGTAAATGAGTAATAACAGAGTTAGCCTTTTCAGAGGGTAATGGCGTAGCCCACTGGAAATGTGACCACGTATCAATAGTATGATGAACATATTTTAAATGACCAAAGGAAGGAACATAAGTTACATCCATTTGCCAAATGTGATTTTGTTGAATGCCT
>NW_012119821.1:2020909-2027448 GCF_000951035.1 Colobus angolensis palliatus | reverse complement strand
AATTCCATGCAGAAGTACTTGGTTCAATATGCCCCTTGGTCATTTGTTCCTTAACTAAATTCTTTAAAGCCTTAAGTTTTTCTTTAGATAATGGCCACTGTTCCACCTAAACAGGAGTTGTAGTTTTCCACTTCAATTGTAAAGCGTGAGGCTTGTGGACAGTGGCTAAGAGTTTAAAGGATTGTAGCCCATTTTGAACATCAAATTTTTGGCAGCTGAAGAAATATGAGGAATGCTTAAAAAGGCACCAAATTGTTGTAAAGGATCATGGCCCCAAAGGATAATATTAATGGGAACAATATAAAAGAACACTTTTCCTTGTTGTCCTTCAGGTTCTACACAGCTCATCGGCTCGATAGTTTGGTAGACTATAGAAGCAGTACCTAGGCCGGATAGAGTAACCAATACTTGTTTCTTTATCCAATGATCAGGCCATTGAGCCAAACATATAATAGATACATCTGCTCCTGTGTCAACTAATCCCTCAAAAATTATCCTATTAATTTGCAATGAACATAAAGGTTTTTGATCAGAAACTAAAGTTTCCCAGAAAACAGTTTTCCCAGTACTACCGAAACCTCCTTGATGAGACACATCTCTAGATAGGAAAGGAAGAAAAGGCAATAAAAGCAATTGTGCAATACGTTTCCCTGCCTCTAGGCACATAAATTGTGAGACTTGTACCATAATAAGGATTTCATCAGTAAAATCAGGTTCAATAATTCCTGGGACCACCATTAACCCCTGCATAGCGCTGCTGCTTTGACCTAGCAAAAGTCCTACATGTCCCTTTGGCAAAGGACCACACACTCCAGTAGCCAACTTATATATTCCTCCATTAGGAGATAAAGTATAAGGCTGGACAATAGCTAGGTCAGCAGCGGCACTCTGCTTAGTGGCAGCATAAAGCTGAGAAACTGGGGTAGGGTAAGATGACTTTAAGGAGGACTCGAGATCATTCCTTGATGTTGTAAGCCACTGCTCACTGGGTACCGGGGTAGGCCTGCATTGTAGTTGTTGGCGCCCCAAGCCTGTGGGCCCTGGTTCCCATTTCCTGGGAGGGGTGACAATAAATTTCCACTCTTATCAGTTTTTGAATGGCATTCATTTGTCCAATGTCGACCTTTTCCACATTGTTTGCACTCCCCAGAGGGTAACTTTTTCTCTTTTAGAGCAGAAGAGCCTAATTTTTTCCAGCACTCCTTTTTAAAATGACTGGGTTTCCCACACTGATAGCATATACCTTGTTTAGAATTGCCTTTTAAAGCCTTAGAAAGTGCCCCAGCAAACAATTGAGCACTGTAAATAGCTCCCCCAATGCCTGCACAAGCCCAAATATACTCATCTAAATTACCTCCACTGGCTTTTAAAAGTCTTAATAATTTTTGTTGCAGCTTTCATTTCTTTCAAAAATTTAAATTGTAGGGCTGTAAAAGTCACATTCTGGCCACCATTTGGGAACTGAGCATTGGGGCTGAAAGCAGCCTGTCTTATTGGGAATAGATCTAATTCCTCAAAATCATCCTTTTCCTTCAATTCCTTCTTTTCTCCTACAGGAGGAAAAGGCACAGAGAAAACCTGACCTGACATAGGCAAAGAGGTTGGAGGTGGAGGCAAAGGGAAATATTTTTAACAGGGAAGGCTCGTGGCGGAGAGATAGGAGAAACAGGAGCAGCGGCACCTTGCAATTTTAACAACTGTTGTGACATCTTTAAATACGCTGTGAATCAGAATTTCCTTCAGATGAAAGAGGCATTAGCTCTTCTTCCAATTCCTTGTCCTCAGCAACCGAGGCGTAAATATGTTCCTCTCTAGGATCATTCCTCTCTAAATCTTCAGATGCCTCACCTCCTGTGACAGGATTGCCATGCTCTGAGTCAGTTTCAAATAACTCTAATGCCTGAGTAATGGAACTACACAAAGTCCACAAAGTCAGAGGCATCGTTTGCCCTCGCTGATAAGCTCGAGGCAGAACTTTAACCACTTGTAACCATTCCTTTTGATTTAACTGCACTTTGGTTTGATATTGAAACTAATAACAATGTTGTTCAACATGGGCAAACAATCGCTTCAAAGTCTTTTCTTTTACTTCTACTCTTATAGACATCAACAGTCCCTGGAGTAACTGCAAATATTCAGAGGCCAGAGAGGTGAAATTCCTCATAATTTTCCCGTGAGTCCCCCTTCATTTATTTACCTGCCCGGGGTGTTCCCCCTCTGGTTCCTTGCTCTTGTGGAGCCATGGACCCTGCTCACTGTGCCAGATGTTGGGGTCCGCGTGTTTCCTAAACAAAGGAATGGGCCGGGTGCGGTGGCTCAAGCCTATAATCCCAGCACTTTGGGAGGCCGAGACGGGTGGATCACGAGGTCAGGAGATCGAGACCATCCTGGTGAACATGGTGAAACCCCGTCTCTACTAAAAAATACAAAAAAACTAGCCGGGCGAGGTGGCGGGCGCCTGTAATCCCAGCCACTTGGGAGGCTGAGGCAGGAGAATGGCGTGAACCCGGGAGGCAGAGCTTGCAGTGAGCTGAGATCTGGCCACTGCACTCCAGCCCGGGTGACAGAGCGAGACTCCGTCTCAAAAAAAAAAAAAAAAAACAAAGGAATGAACACCCAAGACAACACAAGACAAGACAAACATGGCGGCCGCGCCGAACGACATGCTCTGCTTTATTTTATACAGTCATCTGTGGAATGTTACCAAGTCACAAGACACGTTGTTGTTTTTCTGACCTTTCTGTGACTTTCTGGATTTTCAAGATGTTTACATATAAACAAGCCCCCAGGGTCTGCTGTTTGCAGCTGGCTCCTTTGTCCTCCCTGTTTGCAGGGAAGGAACGCCCTGCTTCGTTTGCAAGAGCAGGACTTACCGGGAATGCCCTGCTTCGTTTGCAAGAGCAGGACTTATCGGGAACGTCTCGTTTGCGAGCACGTAGTCCTCTACATATGTTCTGGGCACCTTTGTCAAAAATGAGTTAACTGTAGGTGTGTGGATTTATTTCTGGGTTATCTATTATGTTCCATTGGTCCATGTGTCTGTTTTTACACCAGTAACATGCTGTTTTGGTTACTATAGCTCTGTAGTAAAATTTGAAGTCAGGTAATGGGAATCCTCTGGTTTTGTTCTTTTTGCTTAGGATAGCTATCCTGGATCTTTTTTGGTTTCATATAAATTTTTGTATTTTTTTTCTATTTTTGTGTAGATTGTCATTGGTAATTTGACAAAGATCACATTGAATCTGTAGATTGCTTTGAGAAGTATGGCAATTTTAACAGTATCGATTCTTCCAATCCATGAATATCGAATATTGTTTTATTTTTTGCTATCCTCTTCAATTTCTTTCATCAGTGTTTTACAGTTTTCATCTTTCATGTCTTTGGTTAATTTCAAGGTATTTAATTTTATATATGTGACTGTTTTAAATGGGACTATCTTTTAATTTCCTTTTCACATTGTTCACTGTTGGCATATGGAACTACTACTAATTGTTAATGTTGATTTTGTACCCTGCCACTTTACTGAATTTGTTTTTTTTTAAAATCTTTTTTTAAATTATACTTTAAGTTCTAGGGTACATGTGTACAATGTGCAGGTTTGTTACATATATATATATAAACATGGGCCATGTTGGTGTGCTGCACCCATCAACTCATGATTTACATTATGTATATCTCCTAATGCTATCCCTCCCTGCTACCCCAGCCCACAACAGGCCCCAGTGTGTGATGTTCCCCTTCCTGTGTCCTAGTGTTCTCATTGTTCAATTCCCACCTATGAGTGAGAACATGTGGTGTTTGCTTTTTTGTCCTTGTGATAGTTTGCTGAGAATGATGGTTTCTAGCTTCATCCATGTCCCTACAAAGGACATGAATTCATCCTTTTTTATGGCTGCATGTTGGGCATTTGGGTTGCTTCCAAGTCTTTGCTATTGTGAATAGTGCCACAATAAACATACGTGTGCATGTGTCTTTACAGCAGCATGATTTATAATCCTTTGGTTATATACCCAGTAACAGGATGACTGATTCAAATGGCATTTCTAGTTCTAGATCCCTGAGGAATCACCACACTGTCTTCCACAATGGTTAAACTAGTTTACAGTCCCCTCAGCAGTGTAAAAGTGTTCCTATTTCTCCACATCCTCTCTAGCACCTGTTGTTTCCTGACTTTTTAATGATCACCATTGTAACTTGTGTGAGATGGTATCTCATTGTGGTTTTGATTTGCATTTGTCTGATGACCAGTGACGATGAGCATTTTTTCATGTGTCTGTTGGCTGCATAAATGTCTTCTTTTGAGAAGTGTCTGTTCATATCCTTTGCCCAATTTTTGATGGGGTTGTTTTTTTCTTGTAAACTCGTTTGAGTTCTATGTAGATTCTGAATGTCAGCCCTATGTCCAATGAATAGACTGCAAGAATTTTTTCCCATTCTGTAGGTTGCTTGTTCACTCTCATGGTAGTTTCTTTTGCTGTGCTGAAGCTCTTTAGTTTAATTAGATCCCATTTATCCATTTTGGCTTTTGTTACCATTGTTTTCGGTGTTTTAGGCATGAAGTCCTTGTCCATGCCTATGCCCTGAATGGTATTGCCTAGGTTTTCTTCTAGGGTTTTTATGGTTTTAGGTCAAACATTTAAGTCTTTAATCCATCTTGAATTAATTTTTGTGTAAGGTGTAAGGAAAGGATCCAGTTTCAGCTTTCTACATATGGCTAGCCAGTTTTCCCAGCACCATTTGTTAAATAGAGAATCCTTTCCCCATTTCTTGTTTTTGTCAGGTTTTTCAAAGATCAGATAGTTGTAGATGTGTGGTATTATTTCTGGGGGCTTTGTTCTGTTCCATTGGTCTATATCTCTGTTTTGGTACCAGTACCATGCTGTTTTGGTTACTGTAATGTTGTAGTAGTTTGAAGTCAGGTAGCGTGATGCCTCCAGCTTTGTTCTTTTGGCTTAGGATTCACTTGGCAATGTGGGCTCTTTTTTGGTTCCATATGAACTTTAAAGCAGTTTTTTTCCAATTCTGTGAAGAAAGTCATTGGTAGCTTAATGGGGATGGCACTGAATCTATAAATTAACTTGGGCAGTATGGCTATTTTCACAATATTGATTCTTTCTATCCATGAGCATGGAATGTTCTTCCATTTGTTTGTGTCCTCTTTTATTTCATTGAGCAGTGGTTTGTAGTTCTCCTTGAAGAGGTCCTTCACATCCCTTGTAAGTTGGATTCCTAGGTATTTTATTCTCTTTGAAGCAATTGTGAATGGGAGTTCACTCATGATTTGGCTCTGTGTTTGTCTGTTATTGGTGTATAAGTGTGCTTGTGATTTTTGCACATTGATTTTATACTCTGAGACTTTGCTGAAGTTGCTTATCAGCTTAAGGAGATTTTGGGCTGAGACGATGGGGTTTTCTAAATATACAACTATGTCATCTGCAAACAGGGACAATTTGACCTCCTCTTTTCCTAATTGAATACACTTTATTTCCTTCTCCTTCCTGATTGCCCTGGCCAGAACTTCCAACACTATGTTGAATAGGGGTGGTGAGAGAGGGCATCCCTGTCTTGTGCCAGTTTTCAAAGGGAATGCTTCCAGTTTTTGCCCGTTCAGTATGATATTGGTTGTGGGTGTGTCATAAATAGCTCGTATCATTTTGAGATACGTCCCATCAATACTTAATTTATTTAGAGAGGTTAGCATGAAGGGCTGTTGAATTTTGTCAAAGGTCTTTTCTGCATCTATTGAGATAATCATGTGGTTTTTGTCGTTGGTTCTGTTTACATGGTGGATTACGGTTATTGATTTGCGTATGTTGAATCAGCCTTGCATCCCAGGGATGAAGCCCACTTGATCATGGTGGGTAAGCTTTTTGATGTGCTGCTGCATTCAGTTTACCAGTATTTTACTGAGGATTTTTGCACTGATGTTCCTCAGGGATATTGGTCTAAAATTCTCTTTTCTGTTGTGTCTCTGCCAAGCTTTGGAATCAGGATGATGCTGGCCTCATGAAATGAGTTAGTGAGGATTCCCTGTTTTTCTATTGATTGGAATAGTTACAGAAGAATGGTACCAGCTCCTTCTTGTACCTCTGGTAGAATTTGGCTGTAAATCTGTATGGTCCTGGACTTTTTTTGGTTGGTAGGCTATTAATTATTACCTCAATTTCAGAACCTGTTATTGGTCTATTCAGAGATTCAACTTCTTCCTGGATTAGTCTTGGGAGGGTGTATGTGTCCAGGAATTTATGCATTTCTTCTAGATTTTCCAGTTTATTTGTGTAGAGGTGTTTATAGTATTCTCTGGTGGTAGTTTGTATTTCTGTGGGATCGGTGGTGATATCCCCTTTATCAGTTTTTGTTACATCTATTTGATTCTTTTCTCTTTTCTTCTTTATTCCTCTTGCTAGCAGTCTATCAATTTTGTTATCTTTTCAAAAACCAGCTCCTGGATTCATTGAGTTTTTGAAGTGTTTTTTGTGTCTCTATCTCCTTCAGTTCTGCTCTGATCTTAGTTATTTCTTGCCTTCTGTTGGCTTTTG
>NW_012119821.1:2015622-2020859 GCF_000951035.1 Colobus angolensis palliatus | reverse complement strand
TCTCCTTCAGTTCTGCTCTGATCTTAGTTATTTCTTGCCTTCTGTTGGCTTTTGAATGTGTTTGCTCTTGCTTCTCTAGTTGTTTTAATTGTGATGTTAGGGTGTCAATTTTAGATCTTACCTGCTTTCTCTTATGGGCATTTAGTGATGTAAATTTTCCTCGACACACTGCTTTAAATGTGTTCCAGAGATTCTGATGTTTTGTGTCTTTGTTCTCATTGGTTTCAAAGAACATCTTTATTTCTGGCTTCTTTTCGTTATGTACCCAGTAGTCATTCAGGAGCACGTTGTTCAGTTTCCATGTAGTTGAGTGGTTTTGAGTGAGTTTCTCAATCCTGAGTTCTAGTTTGATTGCACTGTGGTCTGAGAGACAGTTTGTTATAATTTGTGTTCTTTTCCATTTGCTGAGGAGTGCTTTACTTCCAACTATGTGGTCAGTTTTGTAATAAGTGTGATGTGGTGCTGAGAAGAATGTATATTTTGTTTATTTGGGGTGGAGAGTTCTGTAGATCCACTTAGTGCAGAGACGAGTTCAATTCCTGGATGTTCTGGTTAATTTTCTATCTCGTTGATCTCTCTAATGTCACAGTGGAGTGTTAAAGTCTCCCATTATTATAGTGTGAGAGTCTAAGTCTCTTTGTACATCTCTAAGGACTTGCTTTATGAATCTGGGTGCTCCTGTATTGGGTGCATATATATGTAGGACAGTTAGCTCTTCCTGTTGAATTGATCCCTTTACCATTATGTAATGTCCTTCTGTGTCTCTTTTGATCTTTGTTGGTTTAAAATCTGTTTTATCAGAGACTAGAATTGCAACATCTGCCTTTTGTGTTTTCCATTTGCTTGGTAGATCTTCCTCCATCCCTTTATTTTGAGCCCATGTGTGTCTCTGCACGTGAGATGGATTTCCTGAATACAGCCAATTGATGGGTCTTGACTGTATCCAATATGCCAGTCTGTGTCTTTTATTTGGAATATTTAGCCCATTTACATTTAAGGTTAATGTTGTTATTTGTGAATTTGATACTGTCATTGTGATGTTAGCTGGTTATTTTGATTGTTAATTGATGCAGTTTCTTCCTAGCATCAATGGTCTTTACATTTTGCCATGTTTTTGCAGTGGCTGGTACTGGTTGTTCCTTTTCATGTTTAGTGCTTCCTTCTGGAGCTCTTGTAGGGCAGTCCTGGTGGTGACAAAATCTCTCAGCATTTGCTTGTCTGTAAAGGATTTTATTTCTCCTTCACTTATGAAGCTTAGTTTGGCTGGATATGAAATTCTGGGTTGAAAATTCTTTTCTTTAAGAATGTTGAATATCGGGCCCCACTCTCTACTGGCTTGTAGAGTTTCTGCCAGGAGATCTGCTGTTAATCTGATGGGCTTCCCTTTGTGGGTAACTTGACCTTTCTCTCTGTCTGCCCTTAACATTTTTTCCTTCATTTCAACTTTGGTGAATCTGACAATCATGTGCCTTGGAGTTGCTCTTCTCGAGGAGTATCTTTGTGGCGTTCTCTGTATTTCCTGAATTTGAATGTTGGCCTGTGTTGCTAGGTTGGGGAAATTCTCCTGGATAATATCCTCAAGAGTGTTTTCCAACTTGGTTTCATTTTCCCCATCATTTTCAGTGTACTAATCAGATGTAGATTTGGTCTTTTCACATAGTCCCATATTTCTTGGAGGCTTTGTTCATTTCTTTTTACTCTTTTTTCTACAAACTTTTCACTCTTTTCACTTCATTTCATTCATTTGATCTTCCATCTCTGATACTCTTTCTTCCAGTTGATCGAATCAGGTGCAGATGCTTGTGCACTTATCATGTTGTTCTCGTGCCATGGCTTTCAGCTCCATCAGGTCCTTGAAGGACTTATCTGCATTGGTTATTCTAGTTAGCCTTTCATCCAATCTTCTTTCAAGGTGTTTAACTTCTTTGCCATGGGTTTGAACTGCCTCCTTCCACTCAGAGAGGTTTGATCGTCTGAAGCCTTCTTCTCTCAAATCATCAAAGTCATTCTCCATCCAGCTTTGTTCCATTGCTGGTGAGGAGCTGTGTTTCTTTGGAGGAGGAGAGGCACTCTGATTTTTAGAATTTTCAGTTTTTCTGCTCTGCTTTTTCCCCCATCTTTGTGATTTTATCTACCTTTGGTCTTTGATGATGGTGACATACCACTGGGGTGTTGGCATGGATATCCTTTCTGTTTGTTAGTTTTCCTTCTAACAGTCAGGACCCTCAGCTGCAGGTCTGTTGGAGTTTGCTGGAGGTCCACTCCAGACCCTGTTTGCCTGGGTATCAGCAGCAGAGACTGCAGAAGAGTGAATATTGCTGAACAGTAAATGTTACTGACTGATTGTTCCTCTGGAAGCTTCATCTCAGAGGGGTACCCAGCCATGTAAAGTGTTAGTCTGCCCCTACTGGAGAGTGCATCCCAGTTAGGCTACTTTGGGGTCAGGGACCCACTTGAGGAAGCAGTCTGTCCATTCTCAGATCTCAAACTACGTGCTGGGAGAACCACCACTCTCTTCGAAGCTGTCAGATAGGGACTTTTAAGTCTGCAGAGGTTTCTGCTGCCTTTCGTTTGGCTATGCCCTGCCCCCAGAGGAGGAATCTACAGAGGCAGGCAGGCCTCTCTGAGTTGTGGTGGGCTCCATCCAGTTCAAGCTTTCTGGCTGCTTTTTTTACCTAGTCAAGCCTCAGCAATGGCAGGCATCCCTCCCCCAGCCTCGCTGCTGCCTTGCAGTTCAATCTCAGACTGCTGTGCTAGCAGTGAAGGAGGCTCTGTGCGCATGGAACCCTCTGAGCCAGCCTTGGAACATAATCTCCTGGTATGCCCTTTGCTAAGACCATTGGAAAAGCACAGTGTTAGTGTGGGAGTGACCCGATTTTCCAGGTGCCGTCTGTCACTGCTCTGCTTCGCTAGGAAACGGAATTCCCTGACCCCTTGCACTTCTCAGGTGAGGCAATGCCTTGCCCTGCTTCAGCTCATGCTTGGTGCACTGCACCTACTGTCTTGCACCCACTATCTGACAAGCCCCAGTGAGACGAATCTGGTACCTCAGTTGAAAATGCAGAAATCACCCATCTTCTGTGTCATTCATGCTGGGAGCTGTAGACTGGAGCTGTTCCTATTCGGCCATCTTGGAACTGCCCCTGAATTTGTTTATTAGTTTTAATAGTTTATTTGTGGAGTCTTTAAGGTTTTTCCAAATACAAGATTATATCATCTGCAAAAAAGGATCATTTGACTTCTTTCTTTCTAACTTGGATCCCATTTATATCTTTCTCCTGTCTGATTGCTCTAGAGTGTTGAATAACAGTGGTGACAGTGGGCATCCTCGTCATGTCCCAGATCTTAGAAGAAAGGCTTTTGGTTTTGCCTATTCAGTATGGTACTAGCTTTGTCTGCCATATGTGGCTTTTTTTGTTGTTGTTGTGGTATGTTCCTTCTATTCCCAGTTTTTTGAGGGTTTTTGTTATGAAGGTGCCGAGACCAGCCTGGTCAGGGGAGACCCCAGCCCAGTGGTACTAGAGGAATTAAAGACAAACACACACAGAAATGTCGAGTTGTGAAGTGGGAAATCAGGGATCTCACAGCCTTCAGAGCTGAGAGCCCCGAACAGAGATTTACCCATGTATTTATTAACAGCAAGCCAGTCATTAGCACTGTTTCTATAGATATTAAATTTACTAAAGGTATCCCTTGTGGGAAAGCAAGGGATGGGCCAAAATAAAGGGAGGAGTTGGGCTAGTTATCTGCAGCAGGAGCATGTCCTTAAGGCACAGATTGCTCATGGTGTTATTTGTGGTTTAAGAATGCCTTTAAGCGGTTTTCTGCCCTGGGTGGGCAAGGTGTTCCTTGCCCTCATTCTGGTAAACCCACAACCTTCCAGTGTGGGCATTTTGGCCATCATGAACATGTCACAGTGCTGCAGAGATTTTGTTTATGGCCAGTTTTGGGGCCAGGTTAAAGGCCAGATTTTGGGAGGGCATGTTCCCAATATGTCCCCCTTCTTTGATTTGCAAAGCAATAAAAGCAAGAGCAGCTTTGTCATGGTGAGCTACTTCTCCCAGGAGTCAGTATCCCCATCTGCAGACTATACAAAGACAAACAACAGAGATTAAAAGCACAATGATCATTGAAATCACAGAGCTTCCATGTGTTTTTATCCATTTTAATGTGTTGCTAGCTGCTAATATGTCTGCAGCTCCTTCAAGCACTCCAGTTTCTGGCATTAAGGACAGGTGTGCCTGGGATGCTTTAAATATTTGTTCTTTTAATTTTGCAATATCAAGAAACAAGTTTGTAGAGTGGGATGCTTTTTTAATCTTTCCTAAATTTTGATCTTATTAAGAGCTATTAATGGTTTCCACAAATCCTTATGTTTAACTCCTACAACAAGCCATATCATTTGAGGTTGATGTGCCACTATACCACCATGGTTCCAGATAATAGGAACTCTTGTCATACTTTTTATCATTTCTACTGTCTGACCATTTTTTTCAGATCAGCTGAACATAGTGTGGCCATGACACACAGACTGAGAGGTGCAATTTAAGCTGAACATCCCCTTAGGGGACCAATCAATAATGATTCCATAGGAATCGCTGTGTGGCACCTCTGCCTGTTCTGCAATGCAACCTTCCTCAACAAATATGTTCACTATTTCTGACCAGATTCTATTTTGTTTACAAATAAGTTTTTGAGGGTGGTATGCTTCAATTACAGGAGCAGATTTATTATGGTAAATACTGAGATCAGAAAGCATGTGCAACTGGGTCATAGAGTGATTACATTCATGCACTACTGCCAGCTAAGATTGATAAATATGCCCATAAGTATAATTGTTCTCTGTGTCAGCCCTTGTTGAAGGAATCCTCACAACAGTTGTGATCACCACTATCATAGCTACCATTAAATTACTCATTGTGATTGGTTGTTATGCTTTCCTCAGGTTTTCTTCCACCATCTGTGACAGTTTCTTGATCTGTCCCCATGTGGGTGGCTGAGTTCAACAGGTGTTGCTCATGACAGTTGGGGTCCTCCTCAGTGTCAGTCTCGACATGGCTGCAATTGGGGGTTCCTTGGGATCCTCCCAGAGTCTCTTCCTCACCTTCTGGCTCATGTTAAGGTTTCAGGTGTCTTGATGGTATCCAAATAGGCTATTGATTTTGGCCTTGAGAAATACAAACATAACCTCTAGCCCAAGTTATTTTACCTATTTCCTTTTTTTTTTTTTTTTTTTT
>NW_012119821.1:1975720-2015197 GCF_000951035.1 Colobus angolensis palliatus | reverse complement strand
AACATCTAGCCTTTGGGCAGGCTTAAAAAATTTAAAGTTAATAATACTAGATTCAATTGTGTATGGGTTGTCCCATAATCCTTGTTTCTCCCCCCCCACTTTTTTTTTTATCAATTGTTCATCTGTATGAAATCATACCTGAGCATTTTCAATTAATTTTGTGAAATGAACCACATATGAAGAATCAGAAATCACATTAATAGGCATACTCATCTGTGAAGCAATTAAAATGCTTAGCAGGCTGCAGGTTGTTTACCACAGGAATTGTAAATGCAAACCATTCACAGTCTTGCTCAGCTAAGGGGATAGTAAAGAAACAGTCTTTTAAATCTGTGACTATTAAAGGCCAAGTTTTTGGAATTATAGGAGGAGAAGGCAATCCTGGCTGTAGTGCTCCCATAGGTTGTATAACTGAATTAATGGCTCTTAAGTCAGTTAACATTCTCCATTTGCCTTTTTTCTTAATTACGAAAAATGGAGAATTCCAAGGGGAAAATGTTGGAGCTATATGCCCATTTTCTAATTGTTCATAAACTAATTTCTCTAAAGCCTCCAGTTTCTCTTTACTTAGTGGCCATTGTTCTATCCAAATTGACTTATGTGTTAACCATTTTAAAGGTATAGGTTCTGGAGACTTAACAATGGCTGCCATCAAAAATGATATCCTAATCTTTGGCGGGAACTTTGTCTTTCCACTTGAAGTGGTTCTTTCAAGACTTACAAATTTTTTTCTAGTCCCATACCGGGGGCATACACAATTTCATGTGTCATATGTTGACTTTGAGGGCTGTATAATTGTTCTGGAATTAGAACTTGTGCTCCCCATTGTTTAATAAATCTCTCCCCTATAAATTTATAGGTACAGAAGTTATAATTGGTTGAATAGCCCCAGGTTGTCCATCAGGCCCAAAACTATGTAAAATATAACTACTATACTTCAGGGACTTTACCAACTCCAACTATGTTAAATTGAGCAGGTTGAATTGGCCACGTGGATGGCCAATGCTGTAGAGAAATGATTGAAATGTCCCCTCCTGTATCTACCAAACCTTCAAATTTCTTTCCCTGAATAGTTATTTCACAGGTAGTATGTTTATCAGTAATTTGATTTGCCCAATAAGCTGCTTTGCCTTGTTTATTTGTGCTTCCAAATCCTCCTGTTCATTTAATTTCACATTTTCCCATTCTCACATTCGGCACAATAAGGAGTGGTGGTATGTGCTCTCCTGGCTCTGTGTTCCAGGGAACAGAAGTAGATATAACAATTTGAATTTCCCCATTATAATCTGAATCAATAACTCCTGTATGTGTTTGTACCCCTTTTAAATTTAAACTAGACCTGCCTAGAAGTAATTCTATCATCCCCACTGGCAAGGGTCCACAATCTCCTGTTGGGACCTTTTGTGGGGTTCCCCAGGCTGAAGACTCACAGCATTTGTGCAGCATAAATCTACTGTGGCACTACCAGCTGTGATGCGGGACAGGCATTGTACAGGGGTGAGGGAATGGCCTGAGTAGGAAATGCCCATTTGGAACAGGGCCTGGGATAGGCCCCTCATGGCATTTCCTGAAATCAGGTTCGCATCTTTATCAAACTTAGAGTGTCACAGATTAGCTGAATGTTTTCCTTTTTTACATTTTGGATATATTTCAGGCTCAGCAGTTTTCTTTTCTCCCCTATCTGGCAGCCTGACTCACTGATTTTTTTCTACATTCTTTTTTAATATGACCATGCTTCCCACAGGTAATACAAACTCCAGGGAAATGGAGTATATCCTTTATCCACTCTCAGTCCTGCCATTGCCTGTGCTAGCAGAGTAGCCTTATGCAGATTATCTCCAATACCATCACAGGCCTTGATATAATCAACTAAATGTGCTTTCCCTCTGATAGATCACAGAGCAGCCTGGCAATCAGGATTAGCATTGTTGAAAGCTGATAACTGCAGCACTATATCCTGAGCAGCTGAATCTGCAATCACCTTTTTAAGAGACTCCTGTAACTGAGCTATACAATCCATGTGTGGTTCTTTTGGTTCCTGTTTTATAGCACTAAAGGAAGGGTATTGTTCTCCACATGAAGTGATTTTTTTCCCCAAGCTCTAATGCACACTCCTCTAAGCTGTTCTGTGGCATCATCCTGCATGACCACTTGTGCATCTAAACCAGCCCAGCTGCCAACCCCCAAAACTTGTTCTGCAGTTATATTAACTTGAGGTTGGGTCTGGGTGTTGCAAGCAGCCTGAATGGAAGCTTCATCTGCCCACCAAGTTTTCAATTGTAAGAACTGAGCAGGAGTTAGACAAGCTCGCGTAAGAGTGTCCCAGTCAGTCAGAATCATCTGATTGGAAACAGCAGCATTCTTTAACAGTCCCATTACAAAAGGAGGAATTGGTGCATACCGATCAATAGTTTGTTTAAATTCTCTGAGTAATTTAAAATGAAAAGGCTCAAATGTAGCTATAATATTTCCCTGTTGATCTGGGGGTGTATTCTAAAATGGAACTGCCAAGCCTCTAAATCACCCTGTTGTCTAGCTTACTGAATTCCTGCCTGAATAGAACTAAGAGCAGTCACTTGAGGCACTGCTCAAACAGTCACTGGGGCAATTACTTTTTGCCCACTGTCCTCTGGAAAAGAAAGATCTGGAGGGTCTTTTTCTTCAAAATAATAATGAGGGGGTGCAGAAGGGTAGGGATGAGCCTCTCTCCTTTTCCACTTTAGCTTTAGCTGGCAAATAAACATGCTCTGTAACTTCTTCTATTACTTCATTATACTCTCCTTCCTCCTCATCATCAGTGTGAAAAAGTTCCAAGGTGGAATGAACCAAAGCCCACACTTGTCCCATTGTTACCCTGATGCTTCCGAGCTCCCCTTCTTACTCACCATGGGGATTGCTTTAAGAGTACTTGGGTGTCCTCCAGCTAGATCCACATTCTCCAACCATCACTCCAGTGAACCTTTGACTGGATTTGAGCCCTCACGATGGACACCACTTGCCAAGACCAGCTTGGTTGGGGAGACCCTAATCCAGTGGCACTAGAGGAATTAAAGACAAACACACACACAGAAATATAGAGGTGGGAAGTGGGAAATCAGGGGTCTCACAGCCTTCAGAGCTGAGAGCCCCAAACAGAGATTTACCCATGTATTTATTAACAGCAAGCCAGTCATTAGCATTGTTTCTATCGATATTAGATTAGCTAAAAGTATCCCTTATGGGAAACCAAGGGATGGGCCAAAATAAAGGGATGGGTTGGGCTGGTGGTCTGCAGCAGGAGCATGTCCTTAAGGCACAGATCTCACATGCTATTGTTTGTGGTTTAAGAATGCCCTGAGTGGACCAGGTGTTCCTTGCCCTCATTCCAGTAAACCCACAACCTTCCAGCATGGGCATACGGCCAGCATGAACATGTCACAGTGCTGCAGAGATTTTGTTAATGGCCAGTTCTGGGGCCAGTTTAAAGACCAGAGTTTGGGGGGCCTGTTCCCAACATGAAGGGATGTTAAACTTTATCAAATGCTCTCTCAGCACCAATTGAAATAATCACATAGATTTTATCCTTCATTCTGTTGATCAGTGTTCTCTTTTTGATGTATGATTATTTACTTGCTATTTTTGTCCTTTGTGGAGGATTCAAGTACTGGGTGCATCTAGTCATCTGTCTTGAAGCCCCACTAATTTTCTGTACTTTTATAACTTCTTATGATTTAATGATTTAGATGAATCTTAAACTTTTTGAGTTTTTTTAAAAAACACAACATCCACATTGTATAGATTTCCTGAAGGATTAGAAGATCCAGAAAAGAAGGATGCCAATAATGTTTTCTCATTCTTTGAAACGATTATGAAACTAACAAAACAAGGGAGTTTTGAAGTAGCAAGGGGAAGATTGAAGCATTTATAAATTATGATGTGGTGGAATGGAGTAATGGAGTAAAATATTTGTGAGGCCACTCAAGAACGAAATGCTTTAAAGAAATGGTTCCCCTTGGGCACTTCTTGATATAAGAGAGAGAGAGAAAGAGAGAAATTCTGCTATAAGTAATGGAGGAAAAATTAGAACTTCCTCTATAGCTGAGGTATTTAATGGGTATTTAATGGAAAATTCTGTACTCAACACATATCCACTAGTCCCATTCTTGATGGCCATCCTTATGTAGTATATATTCTTTAGTGATTTAAGGGACAAGAAAACAAAAGAAAAAGTGATTCATTACATTTTGTTCAAGTTCACACCTGTGTTCATATTAGGTGTTAAATGGAAACATATCATGGTCATTTGAATAGACTAACTGGAATGAGCCTGTTACTTTTATCTTCTTTATGCATGTGTCTTTATTTTTTTATTTACTTCTTTTTAAAAAATTTTAAAAATTATTTAAAAATTTGTGCATACATAATAGGTTTATATATTTATGGGGTACCTGAGATATTTTGATACAGGCATACAATGTCAATTAAAGACATCATGAAGATAGAAATATGTTAAACTATTTTGTTGTTATTGTTGTTTTCTGAATAGTTTATTCTTTTTAAACTTTTATTTTAAGTTCAGGGGTACATATGCGGGTTTGTTACATGGGTAAACTTGTGTCATGGGGGTTTGTTGTACACATCATTTTATCCTCCAGGTATTAAGTCTAGTACTCATTAGTTATTTTTCCTGATGCTTTGCTTCCTCCCACCCTCCACCCTCCAATAGGCCCCAATGTGTGTTGTTCCCCTCCATGTGTTCTTATCATTCAACCCTCACTTATAAGTGAGAACATGTGGTATTTGGTTTTTTCATTCCTGCATTAGCTTGCTAAGGATAATAGCCTCCAGCTTCATCCATATCCCTGCAAATGACACGATCTCATTTTTTTATGGCTGCGTAGCATTCTATGTACCTCATTTTCTTTATCCAGTCTATCATTGATGAAAATTTAGGTTGATTCCATCTCTTTGCTATTGTGAATAGTGATACCATGAACATATGCTTGCATATGTGTTTATAACAGAATATCTTACATTCCTTTGGGTATATATCCAGTAGTGGGATTGCTGGGTAGAATGGTGGTTCTGCTTTTAGGCCTTTGAGGAATCGCCACACTGTCTTCCACAATGGTTGAACTAATTTACACTCCCACCAACAGTGTATAAGCTTTCCTTTTTCTCCACAACCTTACCAGCATCTGTTATGTTTTTACTTTTTCATAGTAGCCATTCTGACTTGTGTGAGATTGTAACTCATTGGGGTTTTGATTTGCATTTCTCTAATATTCAGTGATGTTGAGCTTTCTTTCATACAATTTTTGGCCATATGTATGCCTTCTTCTCAAAAGTGTATGTTCATATCCTTTGCCCACTTTTTAATGATATTTTTCTTGTTAATTTTATTTGTTTCTTACATATGCTGGATATTAGACCCTTGTTAGATACATAATTTGCAAAATTTTCTCCCATTCTGTAGGCTCTCTGTTCAGTTTGAAGATGTTTGTTTTGCTGTGCAGAAGCTTTTTAGTTTAATTAGATCCCCTGTGCCAATTTTTGCTTTTGTTGTAGTTGTTTTTGGTGTCTTCATCATTAAATCTTTGCCCATGCCTCTATGTCCTGAATGGTATTGCCTAGGTTGTCTTCCAGGATTTTTATACCTTTGGGTTTTACATTTAAGTCTTTAATCCATCTTGAGTTATATTTTGTGTATGGCATAAGGAAGCAGTCCAGTTTCAATCTTCTGCATATGACTAGCCAGTTATTCCACACCATTTATCGAATAGTGAACCGTTTCCTCATTGTTTGTTTTTTGTCATATTTGTCAAAGATCTGATGGTTGTTGTGTGGCCTTATTTCTGAGTTGCCTGTTCTGTTCTATTGGTCTGTGTATTTATTTTTATATCAATATCATGGTTTTTCTGGTTACTGTAGCCCTTAATTGATTTGAAATCAGGTAATGTGTTGCCTCTACCTTTTTTCCTTTTGCTTGAGATTGTCTTGGCTCTTCAGGCTCTGCTTTTGTTCCATATGAATTTTAAAATAGTTTATCCAATCGTGTGAAAAATCTCATTGGTGGTTTAATATTATGTTATCAGTGAATCTATAAATTGCTTTGAGCAGTTTATCCATTTTAGTGATATTCATCTTCCTATCCGTGAGCATGAAGTGTTTTTCTGTTGGTGTGTGTCTCCTCTGAATTCTTTTAGAAGTGTTTTGTACTTCTCCTTGCAGAGATCTTTCATCTACCTACTTAGCTGTATTCCTAGGTATTGTATTCTTTTTGTGGTATTGGTGAATGTGAGTACATTCCTCATTAGGCTCTTGGCTTGACTTTTGTTAGTGTACAGGAATACTAGAGATTTTTATTTTTATTTTTTATTTTTCTATTTTTTTAAATTATAAGAGAGATTTTTAAAAGGACAATCAAAAAGGAAAGCAAACTAATATGAGCCTCAGATAACCATATCAGTGATGGAATATAAATGTTTTAATAAGTGGTTCCCAAACTTTAAAGTGCAAACAAAATCATTTGGAGCCATGTCAAAAATACTGATTCTCATTTTCTTCTCCAGAGATTCAGATTCGGTAAGTATGAAGGCCCAGACTCTGCACTGTTAACAAGATTTCCCCCAGTTGATTCTGATACCTGTGGACCATACTTTAAGAGGTTAAAAAAGTCACTACTGGCCGGGCGCTGTGGCTCACGCCTGTAATCCCAGCACTTTGGGAAGCCGAGGCAGGCGGATCACGAGGTCAAAAGTTTGAGATCAGCCTGCCAACATGGTGAAATCCCCTCCCTACTAAAAATACAAAAATTACCCAGATGTGGTGGCGGGCGCCTGTAATCCCAGCCATTCAGGAGTCTGAGGCAGGAGAATCGCTTGAACATGGGAGGTGGAGGTTGCAGTGAGTGGAGATCGCGCCACTGCACTCCAACCTGGGCGACAGAGCGAGACTCAGTCTCAAAAAACAAACAAACAAACAAACAAACAAACAAACAAACAAACAAACCCCACAACAATAAACTCCACCTACTGGCAGTGTCCTCTAATTGCAGGCTAGAGCAAGTTACATGGAGGAATTAAATGACTTCCCAAGCGCTGAACTGGCAAATCCTGACTTCCAAAGGGACGACAATGTCTCAGCAACAAACTTCTGAGTTTTGGGGATGAGCATGATATAATGTCTCTTTCCTGAACTCAGGATTCTACAAGCCAGACAGAATGATTTTTGATTATTAAGTTCTTGTTTAGGTGTTTTAAAAAATTAAAGTGCAGGCCGGGTGCGGTGGCTCAAGCCTGTAATCCCAGCGCTTTGGGAGGCTGAGACGGGCGGATCACGAGGTCAGGAGATCGAGACCACCCTGGCGAACACAGTGAAACCCCGTCTCTACTAAAAAATACAAAAAAAACTAGCCGGGGGCACCTGTAGTCTCAGCTACTCGGGAGGCTGAGGCAGGAGAATGGCGTGAACCTGGGAGGCGGAGCTTGCAGTGAGCTGAGATTCGGCCACTGCACTCCAGTCCGGGCTACAGAGCGAGACTCCGTCTCAAGAAAAAGAAAAAAAAAAAAAAAGAAAGAAATTTAAGTGCCCAAACATCAATAGATTTCCCTTTGCCTCTCAGTCAAAAATACAGATACAAATCAAAAGTCTTATAAATGACCCGAGATTGCTTTTGCTTAGTGTGATGAGTATCAGGATATGCTCAAGTGTTCAGCTATGTAAGGTTTGAACTAGCTGAAGAGAATTTCCAGTCCGCTAGAAGGCACTATACCTCTTAAAATAAAAGTAGACTACTTTAAAGGCAGCATAACACTATGAACTCAAGAAATTCCAAAAAATAGACTCTGGCCCCAGATGACGTTTTGTTTTTTAATTTTGAAGTTTGCATTACAATAAAAATCGTCCTACCAGATAGGATGAACATGCCAGCTGCCAGTTAACTGACCTGATCATTTATTTATCTTTAACGTCTGAAGGAGAAGTGTCACTGGCTTAGTGATGTGGCCCCTTGGCAAGGAGCTGAGCAGGGCCCAAGGGAACACTGTCAGTAGCTGCTATTACTAATTTATCTTGATGTCTTGCCTTATATTTAAAGATCACTGCCACTCAGCAAAGTCCTCTGGTATTATAAAACCCTCAGAAGGGAGGGGAGCCACAAACAGGGATGCTACGACATTTGGAGCTTTTAATCATATTGTATTACAAGGATACAAGAAATTGCTCTAGCATTTGAAAGTAGGTTGCAGCATAATTACATGCAAAATTAAGAACTTCTTGGACAGCAACCCAAAGAGAGACTTTATCTAACAGGGCTGCAGAGAAAGAGAGAGAAAAAGGAAGAGACCTTATTTTAGCTGTGTTAGGGAACAAAATTTCAAAGGTCGAAGCTGATCGAAGTAGATCATGTATAATGAGAAATGAAAAGCAGTTCAAAAATGCAAGAGTCTCCACTTCTTTCACTTGAACTGTCCATATTAAGTAATCATTTTACAACTATTTTTTTCAATGTTCTTGGCCCAAACAGTATTGTTTTCTTTTTCCAGTGTCCTGTTAGAGAGGTGAAGAGAATATTAAAGGAAACGGAGAATAGGAACTGAATTGAGGCAAATTCCCACCAAGCAACTTTAAGGTGGGAATCCACTTTTCTTTGTAGAACAAAAAGAGACAGTTTTAGACAATGACTTGGTAAAATCTTTGTATGAGAGAAGGAGTTGCTAACTGTGGAAATAATTCCTGGATATGATTGTATGGATTCATGCCTTTCTAGACCTCCTTTTTCTTTGTAGTTCACGGTGAACACAGTCTTTACACAAATACCAACACTTACATTTGTGACATAGATTGATTCCAGATAAAATGCAAGAATTCATCTGGAAATCTATGATCTATTTTTCTATATGTTTGTCTTAGGTTGATTAGACTGGATTGTGTATGACTACAGAAATATACTGTTGGGCTGGGAGTCAAGCATTTCTCAAGAAGACAGAATACTGATCTTCCTATAACTTTGAGGACTGAGATGTTTGTGTACAGAATGGCATCAAAAATCAAGGAAAGACAAAAGATAGCATTATGAATAAAGAATTATATAGGAATGAGAAACTAGCCCCTTGGAAGATTGAGGTATCAGCTGGGACATAAGAAATCTGACAGATGATTTACTCATTATGCTTTCTAATTTTTTTAAGTTGAAAAATATTATGTAACTCTTGAGAGTTATTTAAAGGCTAGTAGGAAAGTAATTTTTCTGGTTTCATTATGGACACGTTATTTGACTTTTAAGAGGCTACTACTCCTAATCTCTTCATATTCAGGGGGTTGAGAACTATGTAATTGTACCCTTTATTCTGTCAAACTGAATTGAATTAGTATTTCTTGATTTTCTATTTTGTGCAAAAAAGTTCATGAATGCTCAATGAAAATACTTCCCATTAGCAAGTATTGCAGGAAACAGTCCTATAAGAAGTTCTGATTAAAAAAAAATTTTCACATAAATACCAAGACACCAAGGGATCATTCTAAAAATCCGGGACATCAATGACTTTGCTGTACTACGTAAGGTTTTCGATGTTGATATGATTTGGCTCTCTGTGTCCCTACCCAAATCTCATGTCTAATTGTAATTCCCAATGTTCGGAGAGGGACTTGGTGGGAGGTGATTGGATTCTGGAGGTGGATTTCCCCCTTGCTGGTCTCATGATAGTGAGTGAGTTCTCACAAGATCTGGTTGTTTAAAAGTATGTAGCACTTCCACCTGAGTGCTTTCTCTCTCTCTCTCTCTCTCTCTGTCTCCCTCCCGCCGCCAACCAGTCCGCTATGCCATGTGAAGAAGGTGCTTGCTTTCCCTTCACCCTTCCACCAGATTGTGAGTTCCCTGAGGCCTCTTCAGCCATGCCTCCTGTACAGTCCTCAGAACTGTAAGTCCATTCAACCTCTTTTCTTCATAAATTACCCAGTTTCAGTTAGTTCTTTATAGCAGTGTGAGAATGGACTAATACAGATATTGTTCACTGTGACTTTGTTTTAACCAGTATAGGCCACCTTCATGCATTCCTAGACGATTGAAAGATTGTCTTTGAGTCAAGTCAATCCCAGGCATAAAATTCCATCTCTGTCTCTTTTAACCGTAAAAGACAGTGTTTTCGCATTACTTAATGAATTCTGGTCTATGGCTCTGCTCCTGTTTGTTTCTCCTCAGCTCCTTATACTCTGAGCTGAAGTGAGACTCTTCAATCACTACAGCAGTCAACGTCTATATTCTGTAAGTCATTGAATCCTGCAGGGCTTGTCCCCTGGCCCATTCTTTGCAGCTGAAAGGGTGGTGAATATAATCATTTAAGTGTTAGGACATTCATCTTCCCTTTTTCCCTCCCTCCCTTCCTTCTTTCCTTCCTTCCTTTTATTCTTTCCTTTCTTCTTTCCTCCCTCCCTCCTTCTCTCCCTCTCTCCCTCCTTCCCTTCCTTTCTGTTGTTTCTTTTTTCATAAAGGAAGAAACACCAACTGGCTATTTAAAGTTTATGTATTATAGGTCAACATTTTTTATGGCAATACATTCCTTAAGTACAAATTCCTAGCCTAGCAGAAAGGACTATTTTTTGAGGAAATATTATTTGTATTGGATATTGCTCAAAATCAGTTCAAACACCAAGTCTTCAGTGGAAGAAAGAGGAGCTGTGCAGTAGAAATCATCCTGGGCTGGGAGCCTGGAGAAGGGGGTGGTTCTTAGCTGTCCTTCCGTGGAGAGCCACTATGTGAGCCTCGGACAATTCACCTGGCCCCTCTGAGCCTGAGCTTTCTGACCTAGGACATAAGAACTCTGGATTTAAAGAAACTCTGTTTTCTCTCCCATCCTGATGTTCCCAGACGAATCTGAGGATTGGGCTGCTATTTCTCGCCACCCAATAGGGAGATGCAGATGAACTAGGGAGGAAGAGAGTTTTTATTGTTGTAACCGGTTACAGGGAAGCCTGGAAATTATCAGCAGACCAACTCAAAATTACAAAGTTTTTCAGAGCTTATATACTTTCTAAGCTATATATCTAGGTGTAAGTGTTCATTCATTTAAAGACATAAGTGATTTCTTTTAATCTATAACTGAGGTTTGAGTCCCGAAGACCCTCTTTTGGAGCCTCAGTAAGTTGACTTAATCTTAATGGGTCTAGGTGCTGGGGTAAATAGCCTTGTCTTGTCTCTTGCTACATCACAGAGGTTTGGGGAACTCCTTCAAACCTCCAATAAACTTGTTTGTGGAGGCCTGGGGAGTTTCTTCAGACCCCCAATAAAACTTGTTTAATTCTAAATTGGTCCTGTTAAGAATTCCTTCATTATTTTGTCATGCTTTAAGGCCCAGGGAAAGCCCAGGAAAAACTCTTGATGAGCTTTTGTTACATTCCATGCTTTGTATAAGGGCACTGGCTCTTTTAGCTTTTAATATTTAACTTAACCACTCAGTACTGAAACAGTCGTAACGGAGGCCTGCGTTAGTGAAATCTGGCTAAGGCTTCTTAGTGTGAAACCACACCAAGAAACTGTCATTCTTTGTATTGGTTGAAATGGATCTTCTTGGATTCCCTGATTTCAGCCACAGTTTTCTTTCTGTCTTCCGTCTCTTCCTTCTATCCCTCCTCCTCCCTCTTTTCCTCCTTTTCTTCCTTTTCTCTGGGCCTCCATCTTTACCTTTATTATACTTCTCTACTTCTTAGGGGCCATTATTTTATAGTAAGGAGAGAGGATCAGAGCATGAAGTGCTTTTCCTAAGGTTGCAAAGTTAGCAGCTTCGTAAGAGCAAATGTGTGTTTAGAATTGTGCTCTGTCAGCGTGCGTCCATAAATTCTCCCTTGCTTTGTCCTGGGATTCTTTTCTAAATGGTCGAAGCCCTCCAGAACAAAAGTCAAGTACAAATTAAGTACATCAGACTGTACTTTAATTCTGGACCTAGGAAGGGGGCAGGGGAGGGATTGGCAGTGAGAATTTGGCTGTAGGCTCTTCACCCTGGGAAACAGGGAAGGATCGGGCTTGAGCAACTTAAGAGCATGCTAGAAACATCTGCTCCCATCAGATGTAGGAGTGTGAGTGAAGTGTTTCAATAGCCAGAATTTAATGAGTAAAGGCAACCACCTTTACTAAGAAACAGCAACCACCTCTGTCACCCAAACCTACATTTCAATCTCTCCTCCAAACACTAGCTCGGTGACTTTGAGCAAGTGACTTCACCAAGCTTTTTTTGGCCCAAGTTGCTTATAAAATAATGATCTGTTAAATATCAATAATAACAATAATAATGTAATAATAGTATAGAATCTGCCTTGAGGCAAGGAGGCTGGATCTTTGAGGCCTCTCTGGGCTTTATGCTCTAAGTTTGATCTTATTACTGAAAAGTAACCTTGGGCAGACATAGTCAAAATTGTGAAAAAGCCTGAGGCATTATATAACCCACCCAAGGATTAAATGAAACAACTGGCTGAAATCAGGATTTCATCACTCTGAGCTGAAAAATGATAACATACCTTTGTATTTAAGAGGCAATTTCTCCTCCTCTTTTTTTTGCTCTGTATTTCATTGCATGGTATTTATAACTAGAAGTTAACTAAAATAGTTTTTTAAAAACAAACATATTGGTTCTTGCTTGAAACATTAATTCAGAGTTCCAGGTGCCTGCAAAGGCTCTGTAGGCAGTTTCTTGTGGGTCATGGTTTGTGTCTCCTTTTACTCCACCCGCCTGCTGCTGGGCACTGCCACCTTCACCGGGCAGGCGCTGTCTGCTGGGCACTGTTCCCTCTTAGATGGGTGTTCCTCTGTTGAGAGGCACTGCAGCGCTTGTGGGCATTGCTGCTGTGGTTCTACAGTCTCTGGTCCCAACACCATTCCCTGCCCTCTGACAATATACGGCAGAATTCTTTCTCTCTCTCTAATGTTACACTTACAGAGAACCCCTACATGGTGCTGCTTGTACCTTGACAATGAAACAGTGCACTTAATTTTTCTTCATTGTTTTTCTTGTTCCCAGATAGATTCTGACTCTGTGGGCTGGGGAGAGAGTGAGGTGGCTGGGCCAGGAGATGACAAAGCTAAGTGAGAAACACCTCAGTGTACTCAGACCATGTTGAGACTTTGTTCTGCATCAAGCAGGTTGTACCCAAAGTAATGATCAACTTTCTCCCGTGTCCTGGGACTAAGATCCCAAGAATGAGAAACTTAGTGCTAAAAGCTGGGCAGTCCCAGGCAAATCAGGACGGTTGATAATCCTAACAGTTCTCTGAGACTGAGTTCCCTCCCGGTGGGTTTCCTAGAGATTTGAGGGCTTAGTAAGAGCAAATTGGGCAGTTTGAGCAGTTTCTGAGCACCAGCAGTACATACGGCATAGACTCAGGTTAGGACCGCTGCTTTCCACGTACATTGATTCTAGAGTAAAACAAATAAAATCTGAATGTCTTGATTTTTCCGTGTCAAAGGAGAACCACTCTACCTGGTAGTACTACCAAAAAGAAGCAGCCTACTTCTGGGTACGTCAGTCAGAGGTCATGGCAAAGTACTAAGAACTAAGCAACATCGACAAATATTTATTAAATGTCTATCAGAACCCTGTGCGGATCTGGGGCTCCTCAGGACACACCTGAACTACCTTCTTCCTAACAGCAGGAAGATCCTTTACCCTTTCCATACATTTTCCTGGAAAGACTGTCTCCTCACTCACCCTGGGGATTTTCAGTTCTTTCCTCACTACGCTGAAATCTAACATGAGTATTTTAAGGAATGCCCCCTGGAAATGAGAATCCAATTGGTAGCTTGCAGAGATCAATCAGTTTCTCAGTTTTGTTTTCTTCTTTTAAACAGTGTGAAGGTAATTTTGCCTGCTGTTAATTGCAATCTATTTAATTACAATGCATGCAGATGTAAAAGCAAGTACTAACACAGGTTGCAATTAAAGCATCAAGTCAAAAAGCTGCTGAGGTGTCCTGATCATAGCATGAGAGGACGGAGGAAGCCTCAGAGGCCATCTGGCTCATTTTCCTGTTGAGAGGACTTCACACTATGTTTATGTAATGCTTTGTGTGCATCTCTTGTGATGGGTTGGCTCTAACATTTATTTTTTAGCCACTAGACCCAGTCTAGGAAGATGATGGATAGGACTTCATTTAACCTGTCCAGCAGCCCTACTTAAGAGGTATTTTATTTTGATTTGTATTATAGATGAATTAACAATGCTCAGAGAAATTAAATAATTTTTCTCAAATTTTCAGACCTTATAGGAGGTGTAGAAATGAATTGAACCCAGGTCTACTTGGCTTGGTAACCACACTCACCATCCTGGCATATCAATTGCCCTTCTTCTCTCATGTGGGAAGAACCTGAGACCCAGAAAGTCACTTACCCAAGGCTCAGTTACGGAATTTGAGACCTGAAAAAGACATTTAAGGGCATGAAGCTCAGCTTGCTTACTTTATGAGTGAAGAAATAGAGGTTGAAAGAAGCTGGGCTGGGCTTGAGGCCCTCTGGCTGAGAAGTGGTGAAGCCAGTACTTGCCCCTAAGCCTTGGACTGTAGTGTCAGAGCTCAGACGACTTTCCTTCTCCTGCTCATCTACATCTCACCTTGGAGAACCCAATTCTGGATGGTCACTTATGCTGAACAGGCTGATGCCTGGAGCTTCCATTTTCTCTAAAAATGGCAAGGGAATAAGTGATGGAGATTTAAAGTCCCTAGGAACTCCTGTATCATTCTGAGGCTTAGGAATGTGCCTCCAAATCTAGGCAAAATGTGGTTCTTCCCTAGCCTCAGGTGCAGAGCTAAGATGACTTCGAAAGCTGTGAATACATATACCCTAAGGAAGAAGCTTAGGCTGCATTTGCAGAGATTGAGATGTTTTGCAAACCTGGATAGAATTCCAGTTTTGTGAGAGTGAAGTTTTGTTTGTGAATAATGCTTTGTTTGCTGGTGCTCTTCAACCTGGAGGGCCTGTCAATACTGAGATTCCTGGGCCCCACCTCCAAAGATTCTGATTCAGAAGATCTGGGCTGAGAATCCCCGTTTTTCATAAGCCCTTGGGAGTTGCTGATGATGCCTGTTTGCAAATCAGAACTCGGGGAGTGAGTATGCATTAATGTGCTCACCGAAAGCAATCTGAAGATTAGCAGAATGTAATTATGAAGAAGATATTAAGGATGTCTACCAGTTAGTCCATCTCTTGCCAATTTATTTTTCATTGTAAACAACAAATGCAGACTCTACAATTTGTTATTAAGCATAATTTAGATATATGATGGTGAAATCAAGTCTTTTGAAATATGACACCTGCACAGAAGAGTAATACTTAACAATAACATCATTATTTTATGCAGTGGATGTTACTGTTTTTACCAAAACATGAGCAGCTACAACCTTTCCATTGTTTTTTGTGGACTGCTGTGTCCTTCATAGTAGGTTCAGTTATAAGCGTGACTCCTCACGGGTAGTCTCAGTCTCCTTGATCTCCTTCTCTCCCTTAGTTCTAGGAGAACTAAAAGTCACAAGCAGAATTATTTTTGCATGGATTCATTCCCTTTTTCAGTGATTGTTCAGTGACTAGAAGGTGTACAGTCCTGGCAGCATAACTAAGAAAAATCCCATAAAAGAATGACTAATTGGTTGAAGGAACCAAACGCTGAAGTGAGGAATCACCTTTTAATCTGCAACCTCTCCTTGATGTAATTTGCAGGAGCACTGCCAAATATTTACAGCATAAAAATCATTGAGGGGAAGGAAGCAGTATGTTGTTTTCCCTACACCTCCAGAGATAATTGTCCATGCTGATTCGTGATTTATTTCTTTCACTGAGAACTTAAAGGGAAGGAATGCATTCAGTGAAACAGAAAAAGGAGAACCAAAAACATGTATTTTTAATTATCAAAATGAAATAAGCCTCGTAAAAAGGCCTCTTGACAGCTTTCATGATTAAACTTGATGAACACTTTGGTGAATTTTAGGAAGTTTACTTGCAAAATTTACTATAAAAAAAAGCTCACTTGGAGCACAGAAAAGATCTGATTTTTCAAGCAGCCCATCCCGCGGTGCTTTGGAGTAGAAGATGCTTGAGAAAGTTGTGAGAAGGGCCGTGCTCTTCCCCGGCTTTCCATCTCCCTGTCTCTCACCCCACTTTAGCCCCTTCCTCCTTCCTTCCTCTTGAGTTATTCCACTCTGTTTCTGATCATACTTTTCTCTCTCCAAAAGGAGAAAAAAGGATCAATCAATGCATCTTCTTTTGTAGTCTGCTATTTTGGGAGGTATGTGTGGCTGCCTTTGAAATTTATTTTATTTAAATTTTTTTTTCATGCGAATGTGTTTTCTCTACCTCATTTTGGTCACTTCTTTGCAGTACCCTTTCATAGAATGGAAACAAAAGTAGGTCCTAGTATCACTCAGAAGAACCCTGGCTTCCCAGATGCCCTGGTCGTCTTGAATCTAATTCTCTTTTATATCTGAGAACTGTAGATATAGTTAACTGTGGATATATTTATTGCTAAGGCTGCTGAGAAAGAATTTTTTCCGCCTGCTTCTAACAGATTATTCTTTGAATGTAGTGACTCCAGGCTATCTAGTTATGGTTAAGTGCCATGGAGTTATAATATCTGAACATAAGTGACCATTAAATGATTAGGATTTTTTTGATACTTTACTATTTTGTCACCTTTTCTGTGTAAAAATACTTTCCAAGTTTTAACAGCTATGCCAAAGTCCGTCTAACTGATGTATCACACTCCTTTTAACCATTTCTCAGAGGTAAATATTTAAAATTCTTTCTTTATGTAGGTGATGCTTCTCCCTATTTCTGTATTATTTTATCAGGAGACAGTCCCAGGAGTGAGACTATTGGGTCAAAGGGCATGTATACTTTCACAGCTCTTGAGATAGTTTGTCAAACATATTCCAGTGAGTGAATCCAGTTTCACCTGTGATGTTGTCAGAATTTGATGTAACTATTTAATTTATTTACAACTTTAATAGACATAAAATGATGCCTATTATTTTAAATTTGCATTTCTTTCACAACTGCTAAGATTATATGTTTTAAATACATTTATTTGCTATTTGTATCATTTTAAAATGTTACTTTGTATTAGTAAATATGAATTCAGGGAATACTGAGTTTATTGGTCACATTCTGGGCAAGGGCAGGATAGGAGGGAAGGTTAGAGGAATGAAGAAAGGAAGGAAGGAAGGAACAGACGGAAGAAGGGAGAGTTTGTGGCTAACAATAGTCATTGGCCGTGGTTGACCTTGCTCAAATATGGACCCACCTTACAAAACCTGTTCTAATTTATAATTACACTACCATAGGGGACAGTCCAAATATACAAGCTTTAGGAACCAAAGCCTTCTGTTTAACTATTCTTTGCTTCTTTGTTATGAATGTGTTTAGTGTTACCATATGCTCTTCTCCCTTTGAGATGGGCATTTTGCCACTTGTATAATACTTTCAGACTATTAATTACTCTGTATGAAATAAATTATTGTATTGTAATTCTCTTCTCAGATGAATCCAGTTCTCCAAAGAACTGAGTTATAGTTTTGTTAGTTTTTAAATAGGTTGCTTCTTATTTTGAGACTTACATGCAGGGGTAGTTCACGTAGCTATGGTGAACTTTTGTGATATCTCAGTTCTCTGGGGTCTACAGAATTTGGGGAAGACATTTGTCACTGGTGACACTCCTGGAAGATGTAAACCTGCTACATGACTTTGTCTCTACCTGGGGACATTCAATATCTCTAACACATTTGTGTGTGTATGTGTGGCTATAACTAAGGAGGATCCGTAGACTCATAAGAGATAAGCAGTCTATTTTTTTGTCTCTACCTCTAAGTAGGACAGCCAGCAGGTAGGTTTGTTCAATCATTTGTTCAATCATTCATTAGTTCATGCATTAATCCAGCTCATTTTTATTAAGAAAAAAAAGTGCATTGCCAGGTACCCTGCTAGGAACTCTGGTTCAGAATTGTTCAGGGAAGGAAACACAGCCATCTTCTACCTGGATCTCCTGCTGCTATTAATTATTCTCTGATACCTGTCAAGTAGTCCTTCAAAGTGCAGCAAATTTTTTTCTAGCAAACTAACTTTGGCCAATACTCACTTCACCTTACTCCCCCAGGCCACACAAGCCGGTAAATTCTGGAGCAAACAAAGGAGTTGGAGAAGGATATGTGACTTCAACATCTGAACATGGAGGAAATGAGGCCCCATCGGAAATAGAATCAGAACAGGGAAGGGCAAAAAATTAATATTGGCCAAATACCAGACTCTTTATACCATTGTGAGAATTATAGAAGATGACAGATGTAAAGCAGCTGATGATCTGATTTGCATTTCTTGAGGGTCTGTGACTACTGTGTTGAATGAATTGTAGAAGAACAAGAGAAGGTGAGGGTCCGGCAGAGGGTGTTGGAGAGTGAATCAGTCACTGGAAGGTGATTGATGGGGGTGGCTTAGATCAGGCTGTGGGGATGGAGAGACGAGGACAGGGTCCAAGTATACTCTGGAAGTTGAAATGACTGTTGTTATTGAATGACTGGATGGGGAGGATGAGGAAAAGGGAAGAATCAAGGCTGGCTTCTGCGTTCTAACTTCAGCACATATTGAACCAGGGAAACAGGAATAGAAGTGTACCGGGCAGGGGGAAAGTTTGTATTTATGTATATAGGGAAAGAAAAAATTCTGGGACCACCATTTAAAAATTTGTCTGTAGTTTTCTCTTAGTAATGAGGGGAAAATAACTCAGTTACTTAAATGTGCATTATCTTTTGTAAAGCCCTCCTGGTTGAATATGTGGGTTAGATTCTCAAAGATTTTTATCTCTTAAAACATATGTGATTCCATTCAGGCACAAAAGAAAGCCATGAAAAAGTGAAAGAGGTGTATTATAAAGTCTTATACCCCATGGAATTTTCTACTTAATAGTTGTCATGATAAGAATTACAGCTAACATTCATGTAGTGCTCACTATATGCCAATCACTGTCCTATTACCTATTTAATACTTGCAGCAACCACATCACATAAGTTCTTTTGCTTTTCCTATTTTACAAATAGGGAAACTGTGATATTAGGAAACTAACTACTCTTCTAAGATCATGCAGTAGTAAGTGGAAAAGTTAAGAGGCTTGAACTCCAGCAGACTGGTTTCAGAATCAGTGTTTTCAATTGTTATGTTAAGCAGCATGAAGGAAAATATGATAGAATTAAGATGGTCTTTTCATGTGAATGCTTAAAAGTAGCTTTAATAACACCACACTGAATTTCTTCAGATGTAATCATTGGTTAATCTCTGTTTATCTGGGTTATGATATTAATATATGGTCTTATGCATATTCTCCAGAGAGAGAAAGATGGCAAAAAAAATTAGGAAGGTATTCTATTTTTTTGTGTGTATATGTGTGTAAGGAGTGCAGAGACCATCTTTTTAGAGGAAACAATTTCAAAGAGTCAGGTGATACTACATAACCCATTAGTCACAGAGGTAGCACTGGAACTGCATCTCACCATTCTAGGCCACCAGTAATTTTCTTTCTTTCTTGGAATTTGTTTGTCACCTCCCTCTGCCTTCAAAAGGTGCTCTCTTCATGATAATTCAGTGTGAGAAGTTTGTAAAGGAGGTAATGACTGTAGACAGTCATTCATTTAAAAATAATCAGAAATCCTCCAGAGTTAGCAATGAGCACAGGGACTCATAGAAACCCTATCTCCTAAGGTTTGGATCCTCCTAAAGAGCTTAAGTTGATTATTTCTGCCACTATCTCTAGGTGGCACTGTTTCCTCTCTAACACTGCTTTGAGTAAGCACACACACTTTTATTGTAATACCTCATAGTACAATGGAGGTAAGTGAAAATTGTACATAAATCTTCACTCAAAGCTAGCAGAATAATAACAAGGAAAATCTATTATATAGACTGTATAATTTAGTTATGTATTTTCTAAGCTGTGACACTGGCTTTTTATCTGCAACCTACAGACTCAATCTACCCTGGTTTTTGTCCAGTTGCCACGGGTCAAGGGGCTCCAGAACCTGGGATTTTGCTAAAGTAGAAAAACAGAGATGGTGAACTAGATCTATCCCTTTGGATAAAAGTAGAGAAGACATGCGTATGTTGAAGGCATCCAGAAGGAATCATGTTTAGAGTGTGGGGTATGTGGGGAACTAAAAGGCAATAAAGCAAATTCATTATTTAAAATAATAAACCTCAGAGAATTAAAGAAAGGGCAACGATAGGTGATAGGTGGCAGATGACTAAGTGGGAGCTTCTTGCAATAGAAACAAGCAAAGGCTGGGTTCAGAAAGATGTGGCTGTGAAGATGTAGAAGGGAAAGATGCTGGGATAGAGAAGAAAGCTGGGGTTCCATGAGAATCCAGTTTCACAGAATAAATGGATGTGAAGAACTAAGCATTATTTCCAGTTTTGAGTCTGACCGTACATACAGAGGAGGAGGTAGGAGATGGGTAGAGGTGAATATGCCCAGGCAGAGGAAGACTTTTTTGGGAAAGAGCCCCCTAAAAAAGCTGTTAAAGGGGCATCCTGGGAATCAGGAGAACTGAGGGAATCTGGTGCTGAAGAACATATTGACTATGGAGTGATTTTTGGTAAGAAGGGAAAGAGAAACATGAATAAGGAAAACCAGTTCTCAGATTTTATCACCGCACACATAAAGTCTTATACTCTTCTCTCCAACATTATCTATAGGTAATGCACAGAATCTCTTTCAAGCTCTGCTTCTTGAGGTGTGTTTATGCACAGCACAGAGAAAATGCTGGTGCGTTCAGCTTTCTGTTTCTCTTTTCAAGCAGGAAATCATTCTTTTTACCAAAGGGAGCTTTCGGTAAACGTCCTTCCTTGAGGAATGCTTGCCTGTGGGGGCTCACAGGAGAGGCAGAGGGCTGCAGCAACCCCTGGCCACAGCTGGTATTTTGCAGACAGTGTGGGATCAAAAACACCGCAGGAGAACTCAGTGACTTAGTGACTGTGTGTTGGGCAGATATAAGGAAAGTCCAAGACTTAGTTAAAAAGGCTTTGAAACATTAAGGGAGTTCCCCAGAGATATTATATTTCTTCACAGAAAAGATCCAGACAAACTGGCAGAGGGACTATTCCCTCAGGTCAAAGGTAGGCCTGGCAACAATTCCACAGGAAAAGGGGGCTGAACACTATAACTACAACTCACAATTATCTGACTTTTTAGAAAGACATAGTAAGGAAAATTCCAATCAGCTATAAAAATGGACAGATTAGTATAGTATACCCACAATTCAACAGCTGTCACCTTGTGGCCAATTTATTTCATGCATCGTCCTTTGTTCCCACAGTATTTCTAAAGCCTGTCCCAGGTCTCATATTGTTTTATCCATAAATGTTTTCATACATATCTATGAAACATCTAGTTAGCACTCAATCTTCTAAATGTGTCATAAATGTCATATTTCTGAAAATTGTGTTTTGTTTAAACCAGGATCTAAATAAGATACATCCATTATTATTGGTTTACATGTCTTAAAGTCTATAGATCCCTACACTATATTTTTTTTGTTTATTCCTTGCAGTGCACTTGGAGAAGACAATTATATTCTCTAAGTTATCTGCATGTAAACATCTCTGTGGCAGAAACTGTCTAGACATTCACCAAACCTATTCCTTTTCCTCCTAGACACACAACTAAACCAAATTTCCCAACCTTCTTTCTAGTTAGGTATGGCCAAGTGACTGAGGTTTGGCCAATGGAATATGGGCGGAAGAGATGGTGTCACTCATGCCTGGCCCATAAACACCTCCCATGTGACATTCTCATTATTGTTCCTCTTTCCTAGTTAAACTTGGAAACCACTTATTAAACATGGTGGAGCCACGAGATGCAAGCATCCTGCATTCCTGTATCAGCACTTAGGAGGCAGCTCCTAGCCGCTCCAGAGCACCTTCTGCTTTGTTCCTGAAATTTTTGGTTTATTTGTAGCATCCACTAGCATTTCCTTAAATACAATTTTCTGTAAGTTCACTGTAGAGCACTGACTCTCAACCCTGGCCACACTTACAAATATCATGAGATGTTTTAAAATAGACTGATGCCTGGGCTTTTCCCTGGACCAATTAAATCAGAACCACTGGGAAGGGTTCAGAGCATTTAAACGTGGTGGTATTTAAATAGGGCACAACATGTAATTCTAACATGTTGGCAGGGTTGAGAATTACTGTAATCAACTGTGAGTTCAATTCTTCTTAGGGACTCCTTTGTTCATTTTCCTAAAGTGCTGAGCTGAAAAACCTCTGTAGAGAGTGTTTCATTTGTCCTGTACAGATACTAGGCAGGAAAAGGCTAGCTAGTTATCTGTTAAGATTCTGGTGTGTAGTAAAATCTAGTACACAGCCTCTCACCCTCCAGCTGCCATTACAGAACGCCTTTAATGGGATTTATTTCTTTCTGGGCCACACTGGCAGACCATCTTCAAACTATCTATTCTCTATTTACATACATGTTTCTGCCAGGAGACAAAGATCTATCCTGAGAAGAAGAGCTCTGCGTCCTGTCCTTGTGAGCCGCTGACTGCAACAGGAGTAGACGTGGTAAGCTTGTACTAATTCAAGTATGTAATTCACACTATTGGTGAATGAACCAGCGAATGAACTCATCATTGCAGAGATTATATAGAAACTATGATGCAGAGCATGTTTTCCAGAGAGGAGAACTAGGTTCAGGAGAAATGAAAAAACAGCGAATTCAAAGGAAGAAAAGCAAGGCAGCTTCTGGTAAATTTGTCTTGAAGGAAAAGAATGTACGGGGAGAAAAGTAAAACCCACAACATCATTAGAATCCTGAATGATATAATAGTAAACAAATATCCAAATCTTACATTAGAATTGAAAGGGACTCAAATAGTGATCTAGTCCAGTGTTTCCCAAAGTGTTGTCTGTGGACCCCTGGGAATCCTTCAGACTCTTTCAGGGAGTCTCTGAGGTCAAAACTGTTTTCATAATAATACAACCTATTATTTACCATTTTAGTTGGGTTGACATTGGCATGAATGGCAGGAAAGCAATGATGGATAAAACTGCTGCTACTTGAGCATGTGTCAAGGCAGTGGCACTAAACTGTACCATTAGCCATTGATCATGCTCTTTATGGCCACGCATTCACAGGAGAAAAAAAGCCAGTTTACTTAAGAATATTCTTCATAAAATGGTGCAAATTGTTACTTTTAGTAAGTATTGACCATTGAGTACATGGCATTTGCTGTTCTGTATCTGCTGCATACTGAAGTGTGATGGTAGTCTCTAGGACAAGCACTTCTGTGGTTATTTGAGTTGCTAACTGAACTACCTACTTTTTTCAGAGTGTAGTATTCGTACTTGACCAAATAATTGAAAAACTATAGTTATTCAGACTTGGGAAGCAGGCATACTTTTTTTGAGAATTAAAGAAGTAAGCCTGCTAACTGAAAAACATCTGAAAGTATTTGTTGGTAATGATAAAATTTGAGCTTTCAAGCAGAAATTAGAATTTTGGAAAACACGTATCCATATTAAGATAGATGCAGTCCACATAAACAAAAGCTTTTTAGTCTCCTCGATGATTCTGAAGAGTGTAAAGGGGTCCTGAGATAAAAAAACAAAACAAAACCCTGAGAACAGTTGCTCTGGTTCATTACCTCATTGCTCTGATGGGGAAACTGAAGTACATACTAAAGAGGTGAGGTATTAAACACCAGTGGAATAAGTTGTCAAAATAGAAGTGATATTGTTTCTTTCACAGAAGAAAGCATTTTCAGACAGATAACAAACAACTCCTTACTAGAAGTGTCTCTGTTGAGTGTTTTTATGACCTGTAAATGCAGATGCCATCAGTGGAGAGTCTAAGCTTGAATGATATATTGCATGGTGTAACTTACCAAAAAGAGTGATTTACTTTATTATTCTAAATTTTAAAACCTTCGGTATGGATTTAAATAACTTATCTTTTAGGAAAAGTACAATAGAAAAAACAAAACAGAAAAAGGAGCAGTAGCCATAAAAAATGGGCAACTTATGCTAATTAGAGCTGGTGAGTTTCTAACCTGGGGATGGAAGTCCAGGGTCCTGGTTCTCAGCCCAAGTGACTACAGGAGACAGGATAGACATGAGACCTTCTGCAACAATATTCTGCTGGGAGAGATGTGACAGTGGGGGACACAGCATGCATTGAAATGTCTTCCCTTCAGGCCACATCAGTGTCGGAGACAGAAGGAGGCTCAGCCAATAAAAATCTGTCAAGGACCTGTGATGCTGAATTTCAAGTAATGAAGTATTGAGGTTATTGCAGAAAAGCTCAGGGTCTGAGGAAGTGGTGCAGAAGCGACCGAGGTAGGTTTCTGGTAGACAGTGTGATTGTGCAGTATACTCTTCACCCACAGTCACTGAACATTTTAAGTGACAATGATTGAGGTCTTAGGCACAGACCTGCGCAAAAGGGGTCTTGCACCTGAGAAACACTCAATCTAGCTTCTGGCAGCTACGTATCCTCGTCACAGCAAAGAGTCTGCAGGGCTGAAAGTATTCTCCCTCACTCCAGCTCACACTGCCCACTTCTAGACCATACTCTAGGTTCAGAGTTCCTGGAATTCTCTATATCCTCTATCAAGACTGGGTCCATCCTCTGAGGATGGTCCAGGCACTGAAGTGTGGCCTCTGAGTCTGAGGGGTGGCTATCTGAAGGGAGTGTGGATGGAGCCGGACACATGGTCTGTGGTGTCTATGCTCAAACTCATGAGGTCCCTGGTGCTACAGATGAGCCATGGATCACAGAGTAGCTCCCCTCATGCCACCTTGTGCCTGCACAAAACTCTGAGGCGTCTACAAATTCTTTATATGAATCTGACCTTATCTAGTTTATGACCTCATTTTGTCAGGGTAGGAGGACAGAACATTTTTATTTCACAGTGGGACTCCATCTGTACTCTTGTCTGGGGTCGCAGAAATGTTAGGGGCAAATCTGTTGTAAACCTTGTTTGCAGACACGCTGGCTGACCTTTAGCACTGGAATGTTTTGGGTGAGCCATGGCCTCTATCCCTAATCATTTCTTATCCAGAAGCTCAAACTGCAGGATTATGACCTATTCATGCATTGTGAATTCTTAGCAAAATAAACATGTTTGTGTGGAGGCATTATCTCAGAGAATTTTACAAGTCATTAAAGTTGTTCGGGGGTCCATTAGCTCCCTGAGGGGCATCAACTTGGCTTTAAGCAGAGCCAGTGGACTGTGTTCAGAGCCAGTGGGCACACAGTGGATATCCTCTCGGGTATCTAGAGTGCTTGCCTGCTTTTGTTGCTGGAATCTTCCCCATATATCAGTCCAGAGAGATGGTTGCCCCAGGACAGGGTCCCTGACTTAATCTGCAGCTTGTGGGAAAGCAAGACCTGCTAATTGAGTATCAGACCCAAAAGAGCAGAAGAGGGAACCAGAGCTCCTCCAGCATCATACTGTCCAGGCACATGGCATGCATTGGAGAAACGCCTGTTGACTCACCATCCTAAAGGCAGATGGCTTGATTAAAAATCAAAACAGTGGCTACTGTTGAGAGTTAAAGATATGGTCTTCTAAATCTTTGCAAGTCACTCATGAATATGGTTGCCATTGCAGAGTACTTCCTATGTACCACTAAGCACTTCATGTCTATTGTTTACTTATTTTAATTTAAATTCACACAGCACTACCCTGAACCAGCACTGTTCTAAGTCATCTTATAGTTGAAGAAACTGAGGCACGGAGTGGTTAAGTGTTGTGCCCAAGGTTGTACGGCTACTAGGCAGTGGGTTAGAGGTGGGAACTGAGATGGTCTATCTTCAGGGTCCGGCTCATATTTTGTTAATCCTCCTGACAACCCTTTAGGGCAGTCACTATTATCCCATTTTCATGGAGGATGTGAAGTCAAGTCCTCTAGGTTCTCCAGCTCCTCTAGGAAAGTAACTTGGTTAAGGTCAGACAGTCAGTAAGAGGTATTAGGGCTTGAAGCCTGTCTACCAAATTAGCTGGTCTGCGGAGCACCCTCTACCCATTTTCTGAGAGCTCTGGATAAATAGGAGTTTGCTACATGTTGAAAGACTTTGACACTTGTGAGGTCAGTCTTGTCATTGTTGTCATTTCTGTTCTTGCTAAAGATTGATTTGGGGTAAGGTAAGGGCCTACAGATGGAATGAGAGAGGCCCTGTGATCCATGATCAAAACACATGAGATCCGTGAGGAGAAAAGATGGGCCTGTGCAGGGAACTGGTTCATCCTTGCTGCCTAATGATCTTGGGGACTTCTGATTCCTGAGTGCTCAGTTGGTGTATGTCATGACCATAACCAGACTATAGGAAACCAAGGAAATGCCTTCTTGTAAAGCAGAAAGAGTGCATGTTTGGAGACTGGCAGACCTGGGTTTTCTTTCCATCTTCACTGTTTACTTGAATACCTGGAGTCTTGCTGTTTCCTCATGTTGTCAACAGAGATGAGAACGCTGACCACACTGGGATGCAGAGGATGGGGCACAGAGCAGGCAGCCCAGACAAATGCTAGTTTCCTTTCCCTTTCTTGTTCAGCATCTGATGTAAGCCCTGAAAGGTACCATCAAAAACTCCCTCTGCAGGATATTTGGCTAGTGCGGAGAGGGCCATGCCAGCTTCTGCATCCCCTGGACTCCGGAAAGCAGAGACCTCCCTGGCCAGCAGTGTGGCCTGCTGAGCCCACTGACGCAATGGCTCGGGCGGAAGGCCCAGCTCTGCCTGGCCCTTTGCCTGGGCTTCTTGAGCCAAAATGCAGGGGGCAGGAGACCTGGCTGGGGAGGTCCAGAGGCCTATGGCCGGCACCCCTCTTCAGTCCAGGGCCTCGCTCTCCACGTTCAAAGGGATACTGAGACTTTTGCAGAAGTAAAATAGGAGAATTGGTGCCAAATATTTGTTCCTCATTCTTCGTGGATTATTTAATTTTGTGTTATAGTATAAAGACAGGAGAGCAGTAAAGCCATTCCTGAGACACCATCAAAATTGGCAATTCGTCTGCTGGTCCAGGGCTGCAAAAGAGCAAGGAAGTTACAGTTTCACAGTTTTTGATATTCTTTAGGGGAGAGTAAAAAGTCTTGGTCTTGAAATAGTTTCAAAGTCTCTCCTCTTCTCCCTCTGCCTGGCTCTGAGGTAACAGAGGAACCTGGAGCATATGTTCCGTATTGATTTGCATTTGCACACTTTCCTGCATCCATTATCTCACCTCATTAGGGCTTGGAAGGGGAAGCGGAGCCGAGTGTGGCAGCAGCATGCGCTTTCCTGAGCCCTGTGGAGAATTGTCCCAAGCAGTAAATGAAACAGTTGCAAGGGCCGGCCAGGAGCCTGTGGGTGGGCGGGCATCTCCGGGCTTGGGCCCAGCAGTGCCCGGCCAGTTTCGAAGGGTCCAGCTGTGCCCAAGTCACATGTCCTAGTGAGGGAGCATCCCAGGCCAGGCAGCTCCATGACTGATGATCCTGCCTGAGCTCAGAGTCTGCACAAGGCTCTGTAGACTCCATGTGCCTGCTCTCCTTGAGCAGTGAAGCTAATGATTAAGGTAAAGCAACTCTCCTTCTTTCACTAATGGGAAAGACTAAAATTGACCACCTTTTAAAAGAGAGTGGACAGAACTTGTTGTATTATCCTTACTGAAAATGGCTTAAGGAAATTCCCAAGGTCAGGACTCGTCAGGAAGCAGGAGGAGTGGCATGGTGATAGAGTGGGGAGGTGGGCAACTTGCCTGTGTCACTTTCAACTTTCATGTATCCTTCGAATTTATGACCCAATGAGATTTTAGGTTCATCTGTATTTTGTAAGTGTATTAAAAATGTGTGTGTGTGTGTGTGTGTGTGTAAAGCAACCAGACCATTAAAATGTAAGTATGTATATATATATGCCGAGGCCTCACTAGACGTCCCAGCATCCCTGCCTGGGACTGTCTTCAGTTGTCCATGTAAGCGTCAACTTTGCTTCTTTGATGTCTTGTTTTGCTTTTGAGACTTCTCTCTTTCTCTCCTTGAGTGGAGACCTGGTTTCTATACATGGCTGTACCATTCATCAGCTGTGTGAACATGATCAAACTATTTACCATTCCTGTGACTCAATTGCCTTATCTGTTGAGTAGATGACGCCATATTGATCCAGTTATGTCGCTGAGGTTTCGTAAAAGCAAAATGAGAAAACAATATCTGCCAAAGTGCTTTTATGGTGTTAAAGTGTCATGCAAAATTGGAGTGGTTATTATTTGGGCATGAATAGAGTCATTTTTTTCTTGCCTGTGAAAACTTATCTTTATTGATTATCTATTAAATTTTTTCCTGAAAAAAATCTGGATTAGCTCTGGCATACCATAGGCAAAGCCTGCTGAGACCAAAAGATATTCTTTGGGACAAAAAGCCCCTTATAACCATCTCCAAGGCACAAGTAAGCAAATTCAGGGCTTACTGAAGAAGTGCTATTAAATAAGTGTTTGGTTATCTTGCCTGCATCCAGAATGGAAAGTGGGAAATGGAACATTTGCTGACCTACCCAATGGTTCCCAATGAGAACAGAGGGAAAGGTCTAGGCTGAAGAAATGTAAAGAAGACACACAAAGAATCTGTGGCAAGAGGTGACTTCCAACCAGCTGTAGGGTGATGACACGACCCAGGCTCGGGGTGGCAGAACATCATTTCATAGATCCTGATTTCCATTTAACTAATCAGGAGTTGTCAGGACTGCTTTTCAACCTATATCCTCCAAGGAAGGTTTCTCATGGGTATGTGTTTCCTCAGCTCTAAATTAAGTGGTTCACAGTGCCATTTGTTTTAAGATAACTTGAAAAGAAATAATTAGGTCCTAGAACACACAGTACAGAAAAGTAGAGTGGATTAGAAAGTAAAATCAGGCATTAGGATGACAACGGTTTACCCTCATGGAAAGAAATACTCTGCCAACTGTTCTCATATACTTTTCCTTCATTACCATTTTTAAACATGTGCTTATTCAGCTGCTCTGTTTCTGCAACTTGGAAAATAAAGTCGATAGTATTAGCCCCTATGTCCTAGTTCAGGTGCAAGGCATACTGGATCTTTGACAACTCAAGACTTGAGAGGGTACATAGGAGGAAAAGGGGAAGGAGAAGCCAGTTACAGAATCTGAAAACCATAAATACCAGATCCTCAATGGGGAATGGGCATAATAGTGAGGAATGCAGGGAAATCCTTGAAAATCTGCAGACTAGTCTGGCTGTGATTGCTGTCCCTCACAGGGGGATCACCCTGTCTTCAGTTTGGAAGGTGGGATTTTATCCTAGAAGAGGATTCTGGAAGACAATACAGAGGCAGAGTATCTAGACCCAATCAAAAGGACTAGATCCTGGATTGGACTTGGGTATTAGGGCACCAGGCTGCACAAAGAAAAGACAACTGGTGCCTGTGGCCTTCCGGAATCCAGACACTAAAGCAGCACTTGGCTTAGGGGCCACATACAAGCTTTGGCTTGGCCCTACTGACACTACTGAGACTAGACTGGCATTGGGGGAGTGGGGTCCACTTGCAGGTGGAACAAATACCAGCTGTCTTGCTGGGGCTACTAGTAATAATTCAAAACCCTATTGGCTGGCCCTATTTACTGATGGGATTAGGAATTGGGGCCACCCGAATCTGAAGGATGGTGACTTCAAGAGATGCTTCCTTGGCCGGGTGCGGTGGCTCATGCCTGCAATCCCAGCACTTTGGGAGGCCAAGGCAGGTGGATCACCTGAGGTTGGGAGTTCGAGACCAGCCTGGCCAACACGGCAAAACCTCATCTCTACTAAAAATACAAAAATTAGTCGGGCGTGGTGGCAGTTGCCCGTATTCCCAGCTACTTGGGCGGCTGAGGCGGGAGAATGGCTTGAACCCAGGAGGTGGAGGTTGTGATCAGCAGAGATCACACCATTACAGTCCAGCCTGGGCAGCAAGAGTGAAATTCCATCTCAGGAAAAGAAAAAGAGAAAGAAAAAAAAAAGAGAGAGAGAGAGCGAGAGATGCCCCTACAGGGACTTGGAGAAGACAGAGACTGAGCTTTGTGGATAATAGGACTCCCTAAAATATTATTTGCTGGTCAAGGACAGAGTTATAAAGCAGAGGAAGTTTCCTCTTTGGAATCATCTCTTATACTTTTAACACTGCCTTAGATGAAGAGGGGATATGGATTGGCTCTGAGAGCACTTTACCTTTTCACCCAATCCACTCGTGATCATTTTCATGGGTTTGCTAAGTAGGTGAATGGACTCAAAAGTAGTCACTTAACACAGCATATACAAAAGCTAATGGGTTCAAATTGGACTTTTGGCCTTAACCTTATTAACTTCAGCCATCAATCAGTTGAGGCTAAGTCTCTCCCCTTGGTGGGAGGTAGTTTTCACAGCTGCTGATGCTTTGAGGAGGCAGAGACAGTGTGCACAGGAGTTCTATCATAATTGGGGAAGGGGATTGCTTAGGAAGGGAATCGAGTACAGGGTGTGGAAGGGACCATTGATCAGCATTGTGTAAATAGCAGAGCTTTGTTTGGAAGTAATAGGAAATGTGAAGCCACAAAACTTTACTTTTAAATTTCTGAAGGGGAGAAGTCAGTCTTGTTGAAAAGGAATTTTGGGTTCTGAACAGCATCCTAATTTTGAAAATGGCAAACATATCAAGACTGATTGAATTCAATAGTCATTTTTCTTAAGTCCCATGCTTCTTTGGCCAGTACTACCTGAGTAATGACCATACAAGCGGTTGAAGAGTGTGTGTGTCCTGTGCAACTCCCCACCAGTAAGTAACGTGATCTATAAATAATAAATAATGAGATTGTGATGATGATAATAAGCCCTGAGGTACATTTCCTGGACCTAACGTAATATGTTATTATCTGACTGAGAGAGCAGCTTCCTGTTGGGTTACTAAATTACTCTTTTTATTATATTTAAGGCACAATGTTTAGTAATTTACTCCTCTTGTAATTAGGCTGGATGATTAGAGAAATCTTTCAGTGGTTCTATTCTTTCCCATTAATAACACATTCACAGGGAGTATGAAGGTGATGTGCTGCTTACTGAGCAGAAGAACATTAAGAGTTAGGTCATAACATTTTTACAAAGTGAAAAGAAATTGGAATCTTCTCCAGAGATTATCAGCAATTACATCTGTATAAATATGCCACAACATTGTAATGGCTTGTCCATCTGCATGTTTGGGAAAATAGCAGCTCTTCAAAATGCAACAACCTAGAGGGAGGTCAGACATCTCAAATTTCTGAAATTTTGCTCTAAAATAGGCTTCTAGAGGGCAGAGTGTGACATTAGAGTGGTACCATTTTGGCTTTACCTACAGAGATTTTATTTTCAGAAGGAATATATACATATAATGTAAATATATATTAATATATTTATATCATATATTCATGTATGTTATATATAACATTATATATTATATATAGCAGTAGAGACCCTATATACAGAGTGAGTCTATACATAGACCCTACTGTTATATAGATAGATAGATAGATAGATAGATAGAAAAATAAATACATAATCTATATATAGTCTCTACTGTTACATAGCATTGCTTTCAGAATTGAATCTGACATGAAGGCTGTTTTTGCATGGCCAGAGGTCATTCAGAATTCACTTATTTGGTAAAAGTCAAGGTTCTAACTGAAACCTCCAGCAGCTACCTATATCTGCAGATTTTTTCCAGGTAGAAAGTTTGGAAGAGGGAAAAGGGCAGACAATTGTTATTTTCTTAAGTCAGATGTTGTGTGTGTGTGTACATGTCTATTCATCTGTGTGTATTTGGGAAAGATTATGGTAAGGGAAAGTAGAAAGCAGAAGGATACTGCACACATAAACTCTGTGCCCCAATTCCTAGCTGCTTCTTTAGTGAAGCTGAGACAAATATAGAACCAATTAAATTTCATTCACACATTAGGTTTTGGTAATTGAAGAGGGTTTTTGACTGCTATAACTTGGATGTTTGTCCCCACAAACCTCATGTTGAAATTTGATTTCCATGTTGGAGGTGGAGCCGAATGAAAGGTGTATGGGTCATGGAGGTGGATCCATCATGAATAACTTGGTGTTGTCCTTGTGGTAATGAGTGAGTTCTTGCTCTGTCAGTTCCCATGAGAGAGCTGGTTGTTAAAAGGAGCCTGCCACCTCCCCCAAGTTGCTTCCTCTCTTGCTATGTGATCTCTGCACATGCCACCTCCATTTCACTTTCTGCTATGAGTGGAAGCAACCTGAGGCGCTGACCAGAAGCAGATGCTGGCACTTGGCACATTGTACAGCCTGCAGAACTGTGAGCCAAATAAACTGTTTTCCTTATAAATTACCCAGTCTCAGGTATTCCTTTAAAGGAACACTGAGTGAACTAAGACAAAAAATTGGTGCCAAGGAGTTGAGTGTTGTTATAAAAATACCTGAAAATGTGGAATTGGCTTTGGAACTGGGGGTAATGAGCAGAGGAAGAATTTAGAGGGTTCAGAAGAAGACAGGAAGATGAGGGAAAGTTTAAAATGTATTATATATTGGTTAAGTGGTTATGATTAGAATGCTGATAAAAATATAGACAGTGAAGGCCATGCTGACAAGGTCTCACATAAAAGTGAGGAAGTTATGGGGAACTGGAGCAAAAGTCACCCTTCTTCTGCTGTAGCAAGACTTGTCTGCATTATGCACATGCCCTACGGCTTTGTGGAAGGCTCAACTTCAGAGTGATGACCTAGGGTATCTGCCAGAAGATATTTTGTAGCAGCATAGCTTTCAAGACGTGACATGACTGCTTTTAATAGCGTATGATCAGATATGGCAGCAAGGGAATTACCTAAAGGTAGACTTTTTAGTTAAAAAGGAAGCAGAGCATAACAATTTGGAAAGTTTGCAGCCTGACCATGTGGTAGACAAAGGAAGAGCAAACACTTGCTAGGGAGATTAGCATGGCAAAGGGGAGCCAGGTGCTAATAGTCAAGACAAAGGTCCTGAGGTGTTTTAGAAATATTTAATGCTGCCTGTCCCATCACAGGCCCAGAGACCTGAGAATATAGAATGGTTTCCGGGGACAGGCCAGGGTACCGCTACCCTGTGCCAACTGAAGATGCTGCTTCTTGTATCCTCACTGCTCTGCCTCCAGACACAGCTCAATGGTCCACAGGTACTGCTCTGGCCACCACTTTGGAGGGCACAAGCCATAGGTATTACAAGCTTCTGCATGCTGTTAAGTTCACAGACTCTTAGAATGCAAGAGTAATGGAAGTTTGGCAGCTTTCACCTAGTATTTTAGAGAATGTATCAGAAAGCCTGAGTGCCCAGGCAGAGGTCTGGTGCAGGGTGGAGCCATCTCAGATTGCCTCTACTAGGGCAGTGCCTAGCGGAACTCTGAGAATAGGGCCTCAATGTGATAAAGGCCATATATGACAAGCCCATAGCTAATATCACACTAAATGTCACCATTGGCAGAAAAGCTTTTCATCTAAGATTAAAGACAAAATGAAGATGCCTCCTCTTGCTACTACTATTTGATATAATGCTGGAATTCCTAGCCACAGAAATTTGGCAGTTAGGCAAGAAAAGTAGCAAAAAGGAATCTAAATTAAAAAAGAAGAAATAAAATTGTCTGTTTTCAGATGGCATGATCTTATATAATTAATGTTAAACATCACTAGTCAGCAAATTAAAACCACAATGAAATATCAGCTTATACAATGATCATTATTAAAAAGACAAAAGATAAACATTTGGGGGAGGATGTAAAGAAAAGGGGATCCTTGGCCGGGCGCGGTGGCTCAAGCCTGTAATCCCAGCACTTTGGGAGGCCGAGACGGGCGGATCACAAGGTCAGGAGATCGAGACCATCCTGGCTAACAGGGTGAAACCCCGTCTCTACTAAAAACTACAAAAAACTAGCTGGGTGAGGTGGTGGCGCCTGTAGTCCCAGCTACCTGGGAGGCTGAGGCAGGAGAATGGCATGAACCCGGGAGGCGGAGCTTGCAGTGAGCTGAGATCTGGCCACAGCACTCCAGCCTGGGTGACAGAGTGAGACTCCGTCTCAAAAAAAAAAAAAGAAAAGGGAATCCTTGTACACTGTTGGTGGGGATATGAATTGGTATAGCTCTTATGGAAAACAGTATGGAGGTTCCAAAAAAAGTTAAAAATAGAGCTGTCATATAATTCATCAATCCCACTTCGGAGTATATATCCCAAGGGTATATATCCCAGGAGAAATCAGTATCTCTAAGAGATATCTGAAGTCCCATGTTCACTGCAGCATTATTCACAATAGCTAAGATATGGAGTCAAGTTTCCATTGATGGACAAATGTATAAAGAAAATGTGAAATACACACATCCACTGACATACAATAGAATATTATTCTATCTTAGAAAGCAAGGGAATTCTGACAGATGCCACAATGTGGATGAACCAAAGGACATTATGCTAAGTGAAATAAGCCAGACCTAGAAACATTAAATGCTTAACATGAGGAATCAAGAAAAGTTAAACTCATAGAAGCAGAAAGTAGGATGGTGGCTACCAGGGCCTGAGGACTGGAGGAAATGGAAAAATGTTGGCCAAAATATATCATGTTTCAGTTGTATAAGATGAATAAGTTCTGGAGATCTGATGTATAGTGTGGTGACTATAGTTGATGATAGTACATTGTGTATTTGAAATTTGCAAAAGAAGTAGACATTAAATGCTCTCATCCTCTCCACAAAAAACATAATAACTATGTGAGGTGATAGATATCTTAATTAGCTTGATAGGGGTAATTATTTTACAATGTATATATATAATATATATCAAAATATCACATTGTATTCTTTAAATATATACAATTTAAAAATTTATGTATACAATTTTTATGTGTCAATTATACTTCAATACAACCGGAAAAAAAAAGAAAAACAACCAAGGATATTGTGTCCTAATGCCAGAACTCCAATTAATGAAGAGCGGGGTTTCAATTGAATATTGCGTTTTAAAATGTTTCCTGTGATTCATTATGTGTTATAGCACAGAAGAGTCTCAACCTACAAGACACTTGGCATGTATCGGCTTTTGGAAAGTCTGTTTTCTTAGTGGTTATATTTAGCAACTTTGAGAGCCTGGTGATTTTAGTTTTGAGAATTTCCTTTGTATAATTTGGGTAGTTTTTCCCCTAGGATTAGAAAAAAGAGCATTTTATTTTGCTTTTACAAAATTACATGAATTAATGAATCTGAAGTTTCTTGTGAAAATTTGGTAGGGGTTGGCACCATGACTGTTCCTGAAAAAGAAAGGAAATAAAGTATAGTGAACTCAAATGACATAGTGCTGCCATTTTAATGTTCACAGAGACATAACTCCAATAATTTTTATTTTATGCTATTCACATATTTTACTTTCCCTTGCTGTATCTCCAGCATTCCAAGAAAAGTCACTTATGTTAAAGGTGACATTGCTTTCTCTTTTGGAACATGCACTTGGCAATGAATTCATTAGCCAGACAGGTGTTTATGTCACTGTCAAATTGCAATTGCTAATTTATTTTTTATTTCTGCCTATGGGAATAACACAAGCTATTAGATATTAATAAGCAGCAACTAACTTTCTATAACCTTTTCTAAGTTTAGGAGTCTGAAAGAAACCATAGATATTATTTGAAGAGTTTCTTACTATTGTGTTCTCTCTACAAACTTAAAATGTCATGAGACCACAGATAGCCTGAGATGAATATGCTTGGGATACTGGTTGAAACCCTTTATTAAAAGTTTAACCAATGCAAGAGGTACCTGGGAGCCTCTCATCAGAAGGAAAACATCAAATAACACATGAAGGAGTTGATTGTTGTTATATAACTATATAAAATGTTGGGAAGAAAAAAAGTAAGAGGGCTAAATTAGCAAGGAAATTGGAGAAGTTCATATACACGTAAAAACGACATGGATGGAGGCTTAAACAAAGGAGGTAGAGGGATATATGTAAGTACTGTCATTCAGCAGAACTTGGCATTGTGAGGCTAGTTATGCAGGCAAAACAAAAACAAAATCAAAGACGTCTCCAAGGTTAAGACATTAGGGAACAAACTGGAAATACCAGCCACTATAGGGAAGAAAAGAAAAAGAATAATTAGGGAATAAGCTATTTCTCACTTTAAATGGCAGCAAAACATTGGAGAGGAAAACCTGGACAGCTGGAGCTGGCAAGAAGCCTCGTAATCATTCAGACTGCTCATCCCAGAGATAAGGAGACTGGAGCACATACATTTCAATGAATTGCCTGGTCAGTGACACTTCTGAGACTACTATCTATATCTCTTGGGTTGTGTTTTATACCAAGTTGCCTTGTCAATGCCTTATAGACGATGAATGAAACAGAAGGGATATACTAGTGTTGTGGGTACCCCTGGAGCTAGAAGTCAGGATTCAGGATTATACTTACAGGGTGGAGAACCAAGGTTTGAATATGAAGCAGAGTTCTGGAACTGTGCTCCTTTGTAACCTGGTGTGTAACTATGGAGACATAACGGAAAGGGCATGCAGGAAAGACCACTTAGCCAACACCTCCAACAGCAGTATTGTGCGATTGCAGGATCTCAGAAGTGTGGGAGTTCCAGGGGAGCTCAAGCCAGAGGTGGGGCACACAAGTTCTGGGGCTAATCTTGAGGGTGCTTCATGTAGTTGTAATATACCTAAAAATTTTAGAGTGTTTCTCTGGGAAGCCCAAGTATGGCTAATATGGGCTGTACTTATGATTAGGCCAGATGTTTCACTTGCCTTTGTCTTCTTGGCTAGAAATTTAGAAATCAGCTTGGTTAACTTGGCAACTTCCAGTGAACCCTCACATAATAGTAGAGAAGACTCTAGGACTTTAGTTCTGTGAGCTAGTCAGAAGCCAAGCTTGCATATTTTTAGAGTTCGATGGCCTTTCAGGGAGAAGAAGTAGGGATATGACTGTCATTAAGAGTCAATGACTCCAAGGGTTGATCTTGACTCTTTAGGACTATATTGGACAATCTTTCCCTATTCTGAGTTTCCCTATTCTGAGTTTCAGAGCATCTCTGATTTGGTTCAGCTATGTCTCCATGCAAATCTCATCTCGAATTGTAGCTCCTATAATTCTCTTGTGTTGTAGGAGGGACCCAGTGGGAGATCATTGAATCATGGGGACGATGTCCCCAATGCTGTTCTTGTAGCAGTGAATAAGCCTCACGAGATCCGATGGTTTAATAAGGGGAACCCCCTTTCACTTGGCTGTCATTATTCTCTTCTCTGCCACCATGTAAGATGTGCTTTTCACCTTCTACCATGATTGTAAGGCCCTCCCCAGCCATGTGGAACTGTAAGCACATTGAACCTCTTTCTTTTGCAAATTGCCCAGTCTTGAGTATGTCTTTATCAGCAGTGGGAAAATGGACTAATACAATCTCTTAGGGCCTCATAGAAAACTTTCTTTGTGAGCTATGTTTGAAGGGGAGATTCCAGCTCTGCTTAGCAGTTCTCAACAAGCTTTTGTGGGCTGGACCATCATGTCATCTGCCAGCCTCTTAACTAGAGAAGGCATCTGAAACTGGCTTATAAATGCACAGATTAGTAACATATTGGGGCTGGTTTCAGAGGGCTTGTTAAAGAAATAATTTCAGTGGCAGTATGCCTAGTAGTCAAGTGCATTCAGACTTGACTTTGGCATCTACTAGTTTTGTGAACTTGGGCAAATTGTTTAGCCCTTTTGAATCTCAATTTCTTCATCTGTAAAATGGACATAATAAAAACACTTATTTGATTGAGATTTGAGAATAATTGTGATCATGCATATGAAGTGCTTAACACTGGAGACACTCACTGAAAATAACTTATTAAGAATTCACTAAATTAAATGTTAGTATTTTTCTAACTTCTGGAAAGTAATGGGCCTGGGCTGTATCTGAAGAATCCCTCAAAATTCTCAGTCCTGGAGTGCTGTGTATCTTCAATCAGCAACCTGGTTAAAATGTCATGAGACCACAGATAACCTGAGATGAGGCTCTCAAAATGTAGCAGGAAAAATGTTCCCAGGCCTAAAGGAAACCCACTGATTCAAGTCTCCATGAATTCAGAAGGAAGAAAGAACAGGAAAGCAAGAGGTGAACTTAGCACCACTTCCAGAGAAATAGGGTCTATGAGTCGCTGTGAGGCTCTAAACCCTGGAATTAACTGGTCCCAAACATTGTATTACCTGGAATCCCAAGGACGAGATCTTTGGGTCTGGGAAGTAATGGGAACAAAAGTATTTGGATGTCTAGTGGAGAGAGAAGTTTAGAAAATGGTCAAGCTTAAGTGGCCCAGAGATAAGAGGAAGGGACTATGCCAAGTGTTCTTAGGCAGTGAAGATAGTGGGCTTTGATAAAGGATAGGGAGAAGAAGCTTTGCATATTGGGGAAACCCAGGAGCCAGGGGCCTCACATTGTAAGAAATCACTGAAATCCAATTCCTGATATTGAGGCAATAATTAGTAGCCTACCAATGAAAAAAAAGTCCAGGACCAGATGGATTCACAGCTGAATTCTACCAGAGGTACAAGGAGGAGCTGGTACCATTCCTACTGAAACTATTCCAATCAATAGAAAAAGAGGGAATCCTCCCTAACTCATTTTATGAGGCCAACATCATCCTGATACCAAAGCCTGGCAGAGACACAACAAAAAAAGAGAATTTTAGACCAATATCCCTGATGAACATCGATGCAAAAATCCTCAATGAAATACTGGCAAACTGAATCCAGCAGCACATCAAAAAGTTTATCCAGCATGATCAAGTGGGCTTCATCCCTGGGATGCAAGGCTGGTTCAACATATGCAAATCAATAAACGTAATCCAGCATATAAACAAACCAAAGACAAAAACCACATGATTATCACAATGGACGCAGAAAAGGCCTTTGACAAAATTGAAGAGCTCTTTATGCTAAAAATTCTCAATAAATTAGGTATTGATGGGACATATCTCAAAATAATAAGAACTATTTATGACAAACCCACAAAATGGGCAAAAATGGAAGAATTCCTTTTGAAAACCGGCACAAGACGGGGATGCCTTCTCTCACCACTCCTATTAAACATGGTGTTGGAAGTTTTGGCCAGGGCAATCAGGCAGGAGAAAGACATGAAGGGGGAGGGGGCAGAGCAAGATGGCCGAATAGGAACAGCTCCAGTCTCCAACTCCCAGTGCGAAGGACACAGAAGACCGGTGATTTCTGCATTTTCAACTGAGGTACTGGGGTCGTCTCACTAGTGAGTGCCGGACAATTGGTGCTGGTCAGCTGTTGCAGCCCAACCAGTGAGAGCTGAAGCAGGGGGAGGCATCGCCTCACCTGGGAAGTGCAAGGGGGAAGGGAATCCCTTTTCCTAACCAGGGGAACTGAGACACACAACACCTGGAAAATCAGGTAACTCCCACCCCAATACTGCGCTATAGGCTAACGGGCACACCAGGAGAATATACCCCACGCCTGGCCGGGAGGGTCCCACAC
>NW_012119821.1:1953663-1970340 GCF_000951035.1 Colobus angolensis palliatus | reverse complement strand
CTGATATAAATGATGAATTGATGGGTGCTGACGAGTTGATGGGTGCAGCACACCAACATGGCACAAGTATACACATGTAACAAACCTGCACGTTACCCACATGTACCCTAGAACTTAAAGTATAATAATAATAAAAAAAAGACAGACATGAAGGGTATTCAATTAGGAAAAGAAGAAGTCAAATTGTCCCTGTTTGCAGAAGACATGATTGTATATTTAGAACATTCCATTGTCTCAGCCTGAAATGTCCTTAAGCTGATAAGCAACTTCAGCAAAGTCTCAGAATACAAAAATCAATGTGCAAAAATCACAAGCATTCTTATACACCAATAACAGAATAACAGCCAAATCATGAGTGAACTCCCATTGATAGTTGCTTCAAAGAGAATAAAATACCTAAGAATCCAACTTACAAGGGTTGTGAAGGACCTCTCCAAGGAGACCTAGAAACCACTGATCAACGAAATAAAAGAGGACACAAACACATGGAAGAACATTCCATGCTCATGGATAGGAAGAATAAATATCGTGAAAATGGCCATACTGCCCAAGGTAATTTATAGATTCAATGCCATCCCCATCAAGCTATCAATGAATTTCTTCACAGAATTGGAAAAAACTGCTTTAAAGTTCATATGGAACCAAAAAAGAGCCCGCATTGCCAAGACAATCCTAAGCCAAAAGAACAAAGCTGGAGGCATCACGATACCTGACTTCAAACTATATACAAGGCTACAGTAACCAAAACAGCATGGTACTGGTACCAAAACAGAGATATAGACCAATGGAACAGAACAGAGCCCTCAGAAATAATATCACACATCTACAGCCATCTGATCTTTGACAAACCTGAGAAAAACAAGAAATGGGGAAAGGATTCCCTATTTAATAAATGGTGCTGGGAAAACTCACTAGCCATATGTAGAAAGCTGAAACTGGATCCCTTCCTTACACCTTATACAAAAATTAATTCAAGATGAGTTAAAGACTTAAATGTTAGACCTAAAGCCATAAAAACCATAGAAGAAAACCTAGGTAATACCATTCAGGCCGTAGGCATGGGCGAGGACTTCATGTCTAAAACACCAAAACCAATGGCAGCAAAAACCAAAATTGACAAATGGGATCTAATTAAACTAAAGAGCTGCTGCACAGCAAAAGAAACTACTCTCAGAGTGAACAGGCAACCTACAGAATGGGAGAAAATTTTTGCAATCTACTTATCTGACAAAGGGCTAATATCCAGAATCTAGAAAGATCTCAAACAAATTTACAAGAAAAAAACAAACATCCTCATCAAAAAGTGGGCAAAGTCATATGAACAGACACTTCTCAAAAGAAGACATTTATGCAACCAACAGACACATGAAAAAATGCTCATCATCACTGGCCATCAGACAAATGCAAATCAAAACCACAATGAGATACCATCTCATACCTGTTAGAATGACGATTATTAAAAAGTCAGGAAACAACAGGTGCTGGAGAGGATGTGGAGAAATACGAAGGCTTTTACACTGTTGGTGGGACTGAAACTAGTTCAACCATTGTTTAAGACAGTGTGGTGATTCCTCAAGGATCTAGAACTAGAAATACCATTTGACCCAGCCATCCCATTACTGGGTATATACATACCCAAAGGATTATAAATCTTGCTGCTATAAAGACACATGCACACGTATGTTTATTGCGGCACTATTCACAATAGCAAAGACTTGGAACCAACCCAAATGTCCATCAATGATAGACTGGATTAAGAAAATGTGGCACATATACACCATGACTATGCAGCCATAAAAAGGATGAGTTCATGTCCTTTGTAGGGACATGGATGAAGCTGGAAACCGTCATTCTCAGCAAACTATCGCAAGAACAGAAAACCAAACACCACATGTTCTTACTCATAGGTGGGAATTGAACAATGATTACACTTGGACACAGGAAGGGGAACATCACACACTGGGGCCTGTTGTGGGGTGGGTGGATGGGGGAGGGATAGCATTAGGAGATATACCTAATGTAAATGACGAGTTAATGGGTGCAGCACACCAACATGGCACATGTATACATATGTAGCAAACCTGCACATTGTTTTTATGTACCCAGAACTTAAGATATAATAATAATAAAGAACACAACAGTGTCCTCAACAAAATACTAGCAAACTGAATTCAAAAATATATTAAAAGATCATTTATCATGACCAAGTAAGATTTCTCCCAAGGATGCAAGCATGGCTTAACATATACAAATCAATCAATGTGATACATCATATCAACAGAATGAAGGATAAAAACCGTATGATCCTTCTAATTGAAAAAACATTTAATGAAATTCAACATTGGTTCATGCTAAAAACCCTTAAAGAACTGAGTACAGAAGGAACAAACCTCCCCATAATAAAAGGTATATGCAACAGACTCACAGCTAGTGCCATACCAAGTTGGGAAAACCTGAAATCCTTTTCTCTAAAACCTGGAAAAAGACAATGATGCCCATTTCAACCTTACTAATCAAAATAGTACTGCGAATCCTAGCTAGAGCAATCAGACAAGAGAAAGGTGGCCGGGTGCGGTGGCTCAAGCCTGTAATCCCAGCACTTTGGGAGGCCGAGACGGGTGGATCACGAGGTCAGAAGATCGAGACCATCCTGGCTAACACGGTGAAACCCCGTCTCTACTAAAAAATACAAAAAACTAGCCAGGCGAGGTGGTGGACGCCTGTAGTCCCAGCTACTCGGGAGGCTGAGGCAGGAGAATGGCGGGAACCCGGGAGGCGGAGCTTGCAGTGAGCTGAGATCCGGCCACTGCACTCCAGCCTGGGCGGCAGAGCCAGACTCTGTCTCAAAAAAAAAAGAAAATAAAAATAAATAAATAAATATATTTTTTTTTTAAAAAAAGGAGAAAGGTATAAAGGCATCCAAATTGGAAAGAAATAAATCAAATTATCCTGGCTTTCAGACGATGTAATCTTATATTTGGAAAAACCTAAAGACTCCACCAAAAAGCTATTAGTACTGATCAACACATTCAGGAAAGTTGCAGGATACAAAATCAACATACAAATATCAGTAGGATTTCTATATGCCAACACTGAACAATGTGAAAAGGAAATTTAAAAGTCCCATTTACAATAGCCACAAATAAACACCTAGGATTTAACTTAATCAAAGAAGTCAGAGATCTCTACAATGAAAACTGTAAAACACTGATGAAAGAAATTCAAGAGGATACAAAAAATGGAAGAATATTCCATGTTCATGGTTTGGAAGAATCAATATTGTTATAATGTCTATTGTTAAAATGTCTATGCCACCCAAATCAATCTACAGAATCAGTGTGACCCCTACCAAAATACCAATGACATTCTTAACAGAAATAGAAAAGCAATTCAAAAATTTATATGGAACCACGGAAATATCCAGAATGGACAAAACTATCCTGAGCAAAAAGAACAATCCTGGAGGAATCTCATTACCTGACTTCAAATTATACTATAGAGCTATAGGAACCAAAGCAGCATGGCACTGGCATAAAAAAAGACACATAGACCAATGGAATGGAGTAGAGAACCCACAAACAAATGCATACATCAACAGTGAACTCATTTTCAACAAAAGTGACAAGAACATACATTGGGAAAAAGACAGTCTCTTCAATAAAGTGTGGTGGGAAAAATGGATATTCTTATGCAGAAGAAACTAGACCCCTATTTCTTTCCATCTAGAAAAATCAAAGTGGATTAAAGACATACATCTGAGACCTCAAATTATGAAAGTTCTAAAAGAGAATATTGAGGAAAATCTGCAGGACTTTTGCCTGGGCAGATTTCTGGAGTAATACCACACAAGCACAGGCAACCAAACCCAATGTGGACAAACAGGATCACATCAAGTTAAAAAGCTTCTGCACAAAAATAAAAAATGAAAAATAAAAAATAATTTAAAAAATCAACAAAATGAAGAGATAACATACAGAATGGGAGAAAATATTTGCATACTACCCATCTGACAAGTGATTAATAACCAGAATATATAAGGAGCTCAAACAAATCTATAGCAAAATATCTAATAATCTGATTAGATTGCTCATTAAACATTAGCAAAGTATCTGAATAGACATTTCTCAAAAGAAATACAAATGACAAACAGGCGTAATGAAAAGGTGCTCAGCATCACTGATCATCAGAGAAATGCAAATCAAAACTTCAAGGAGATATCGTCTCACCCCAGCTAAAATGGCTTATATCCAAAAGACAGGCAATAAAATATGCTGGCAAGGGTATGGAGAAAAGGGAATCCTCATACACCATTGGAGGGAATATAAACTAGTACAACCACTATGGAGAACAGTTTGGAGATTCCTCAAAAACGAAAATTGAGCTACCATGTGATTCAGCAATTCCACTTCTAGATATATACCCAAAAGAAAAGAAGTCAGGTTGTTGAAGAGATATCTGCACTCCCACGTTTATTGCAGCACTATTCACAATAGATGAGATTTGGAAGCAACCTAAGTGTTCATCAACAGATGAATGCATAAAGAAAATGTACATATGCACAGTGAAGTACTATTCAGCCATTAAAAGAATGAGATCCTGTCATTTGCTACAACACAGAACTGGAGGTCATTATGATTTCAGTTCACTTCATAACTGAAATAAGGCAGACACGAAAAGACAAACTCCACATGTTCTCACTTATTTGTGGGAGCTAAAAATTAAAACGATAGAACTCATGGAGATGGAAAGTAGAAAGATGGTTACCAGAGGGTGGGAAGGGTAATGAGAGTGTTGGTAGGGAGAAGAGGGGGTGGTTAGTTGGTACAAAAATAGGAAAAATGAGTAAGACTTAGTATTTCATAGCACAACAGGGTCACTAAAATCTATAATAATTTAATTGTACATTTAACATTTACTAAAGTAGTATAATTGGATTTTTTATAACACAAAAGATAAATGCTTGAGGGGACGGATACCCCATTTTTCCATGAAGTGATTATTATGCACTACATGCCCGTATCAAAGTATCTCATGTACCCCTTAAATATATACACCTACTATGTACCCACAAAATTAAAACTTTTTTTAAAAAAGCAATAACAACAGTGATCAATAACAGTGTCTTCCATTTGCCTGGAACTTTGCAAAGTGCTTTATTTTGAGGATGAAAAATATATGATTATTTTACTTTAGAGCAGCAGAATTGGTTTTTTTCCCACCTAAAAGGAATTGTAGTGTATTAAATGCTTTGCTAATGGCCTCAAGTGTATTAGTTTTAAAGAAACAACAAAAAAACTGAGCTGTTTTATATCAACAGACATAGATTTTGGGTGGTGGGAAAGATCAACGATGAGCTAGCTGTACTGGGGAGAGAGGACAGCAATAAGGTTAAATGCCGTATTGTTGGAGCCTAATGTCTGCCTTGGTAAATATGGCCCAGAAAATGTTAAACTGTGATACCTAATATTCAGCCTTAAATTTTTGTGTGTGTGTTGTAATATCTATTCTTTTCTTTAAACTTTTAATAATGTTTGCTAATCACTCAATGGCCTTGGTGAATGTGACTGACTGTATGTGCAAGTTGGTGGGGGGCATGATCTGAGTCATGTGGCTAGGTTATGTGGTGACAAAACCCTTTCAACCAGCTTTGTGTACTGTCTGGAGAATGAGTAGGGGGAAGAGAAAAGGAGCTCAGAATGGTTTGTCTCTTAGATATTTCATTTGTTCACCAAGCTAAGGTAGAAAAAGAAGTATTTTAAAAATGTTTAACATTTCTTTCAATAAAAATTTATTTTTACAGAATTTTTTACAATGGCCAGTTTTCTCAGGTACTTAATTATGTTTTCCTATTATAAAACTGAAACTCAATTGAAAGAGGCCTTCAGCAATCACTGTCAATAGATGGGACAGGCTGACATCTGTGCCTACTGTCGGGGATCTTAGAACTCATTAACAGCCTCTGCCCAGAGAGCACAATTACCCACATGCTATTATCATTTATATAGTCCAGAAGAAAATTATTTTACATCTTTAATTCCCCAGGGATTGTTATACAAAGTGGTACCAAATCATCAGTAACACGGTTTCAGATCTTTTTACTTTTATTTTATTTTTTTTTGCAGGGATAGGGGAAGCTTGGTATTCCACATTAATCATTTCCTTATATCTTCCAATGCATATTGTCTTAACCTTCCTTGGGTTCCAGGTACCCTTTTCAAATGCCAGCCTTTCCAAATCTCTGTGTGGTCAAACAAGGCCTTCCCCTCCTTCTCATTTGTAGTCCATTTATGATCCACTCCTGTTTTTACTTTAATGAGATTGTTAATGATATTTACACCACTGCTGCTATGAAAAATAATGAGAGTTTCCACATCAGCTCATGCATCCTTATATATATTTTTTCCAGTTAAAAAAGCTTTTCATGCTAGCAGACAAATTTACCTTAAAAATCTAAACTATATAAAGTTTTAACATACAATTTCCTTTTTAATCTTCTTTTATTTGTAGCTATAACACATTTTTCTTTCACTGGCTACTTACACTTTTATTTCTTAAACACCAAATTCCAAATACAATGCTTAAAGAACAATGTGCCTATAAATTATTAGGTTTCCTTTTCTTTAGATCTCCTTGTTCTAATTTTGTTTTCATTAAAACTCTGACAATTTTCAGTGATGTCAGACTATTTGGCTTTTAATATGAATGATCTTTGAATATAAGAGACATTCAAAGCAACTCTCAATGATACATTTGCTTCCTTAAAAATATTTCTGGAGCAAAGCCAAGATAGCCGACTAGAAACAGAGTTGTCTGGAGGCTCCAATTGGAGAAAAGCATAATAAGCATGCGAATCCTTCACTGGCAACCAAGGTATCCATGTTCTCTCATCAGAACTGACTAGGAGGCTGACGGGACCCACGGAGAGAAGGAAGAACAGTGTGGTGCGGTGACCCATCTGAGAACTACACAGGAAAGGGGTGCCCCCTCCCCCCAGCCAAGGGAGGTGGTGAGTGAGTATGCTATCCAGCCAGGGAAACTGTGCTTTCTCCACGGAATGGTGCAACCCATGGATTGGAAGATCCCACTTGCAAACTCATGCCACCAGGGCCTATTCTCCCAACCCTGGAATGTGCAGACTCTTAACAGCCACTCAGCTGGAATCTGCTTAAGCCCACCAGACTCCCGAGGGGAGGGGGAACCAGCACCACAGCAGCTGTGGCCTGCTGTCTAAGTTATTTGAGCTCCTTGGAGGAAAGGCAGCAGTCAGCAATGGGACTGCCTAACATGCTAAGCTCCCTGGGTTAGGGGAGGGCAGCACTCATCTCTAAAGCTACAGCCTTTGCTTTTCCCTTGCTGGAGTCAGGAAGGTAGGATGAGGCTTGGTCCCAAGACTTGTCCTCCATGGCCCAACAGACCAGCTGTGGAAACCTGAAGTAAACCCTCAGAAAACTGCAGCAGCCCTACAGAAGAGGGACCTGACCATTCAAAGAAAAGCAGACAAGCAGAAAGCAACAACCACAGCATCAATAACAACAAAGAAGCCCCACAAAACCCCATCCAAGCATCAGCAGCCTCAAAGACCTGAACTAGACAAACTCACAAAGATGAGAAAGAATCAACGAAAAAATGCTGAATACTGAAAAGGCCAGAGTGCCTTTTCTCTTCCAAATGATCACAACATCTCTCCATCAAGGGCACAGAACTGGACGGATGATCAGATGGATGAATTAAGAGAAGTAGGCTTCAGAAGATGGGTTATAGAAAACTGTGCTGAGCTAAAGGAGCAAGTTCTAACCAATGCAAAGAAGCTAAGAACCTTGATATAAGGTTAGAGCAATTGCTAACTAGAATAACCAGTTTAGAGCAGAACATAAATGACCTGATGGAACTGAAAAACAGCACGAGAACTTCATGAACCATACACAAGTATTAATAACCAAATGGACCAAGTGGAAGAAAGGATATCAGAGTTTGAAGGCAGCCTTACTGAAATAAGACATGCAGACAAGAATAGAGAGAAAATAATGAAAAGGAATGAACAAAGCCTCCAAGAAATATGGAACTTCATAAAAAGACTGAGCCTACGATTGGTTGGAGTACTAAAAGGAGAGAGGGAGAATGGAAACAACCTGGAAAACACACCTGAGGATATTATCCAGGAGAATTTCCCTAACCTAGCAAAACAGGCCAACATGCAAATTCAGGAAATACAGAGAACACCATTAAGATATTCCATGAGAAGATCAACCCAAGACACATAAGCATCGGATTCTCCAAAGTTGAAATGAAGGAAAAACTGTTAAAGTCAGCCAGAGAGAAAGGCCAGGTCACCTACAAAGGGAAGCCCATCAGACTAAGAGTGGACCTCTCAGCAGAAACTCTACAAGCCATACGAGATTGGGAGCTAATATTCAACATTCTTAAAAGAATTTTAAACCCAGAATTTCATATCCAGCCAAACTAAGCTTCATAAGCGAAGAGGAAATAAAATCCTTTCCAGACAAGCAAATGATGAGGGATTTCATTACCACCAGGCCTGCTCTGCCAGAGCTCCTGAAAGAAGCACTAAATATGGAAAGGAAAAACCAGTATCAGCCACTGCAAAAACACACCAAAATATACAGACCAATGGCATTATGAAGATACTGCATCAACTAGTATGCAAAATAACCAAATAGGATCATAATGACAGGATCAAATTCACACAAAACAATACTAACTTTAAATATAAATGGGCTAAACTGTCCCAATTAAAAGACACAGACTGGCAAATTGGATAAGGAGTCAAGACCCATCGGTGTGCTGTATTCAGTAGACCCACCTCACGTGTGAAGACACACACAGGCTGAAAATAAAGGGATAAAGGAAAATTTATCAAGCAAAGGGAAAGCAGAAAAAAGCAGGGGTTGCAATTCTAGTCTCAGACAAAACAGAGTTTAAACTAACAAAGATCAAAAGAGACAAAGAGTGGCATTACATGCTGGTAAAAGAAACAATTCAACAGAAGAGCTCACCATTCTAAATATATGTGTACCCATACAGAAGCACCCAGATTCATAAAACAAGTTCTTAGAGACCTACAAGGAGACTTAGACTCCCACACAATAATAGTGGGAGACTTTAACACCCCACTGTCAGTATTAGACAGATCATTGAGATGGAAAATTAACCAGGATATTTAGGACTTAAACTCAGCTCTGGATCAAATGGAACTTGAAGACGTCTACAGAACTCTCCACCCCAAGTAAACAGAATATACATTCTTCTCAGTGCCACATGGCACTTATTCTAAAATCAACCACATAATGGGAAATAAAACACTGTGCAGCAAATGCAAAAGAACGGAAATAATAACAAACCTCTTTCAGAACACAGTGCAATCAAATTAGAACTCAAGATTAAGAAACTCACTCAAAACAACACAATTATATGGAAATGGAACAAGCTGCTTCTGAATGACTCCTGGGTAAATAATGAAATTAAGGCAAAAAATCAAGAAGTTCTTCAAAACCAATGAGAACAAAGAGACAATATAGCAGAATCTCTAGGACACAACTAAAGCAATGTTAAGTGGGAAATTTATAGCACTGAATGCCCACATCAGAAACCTTGAAAGATCTCAAATCCAAACGCTAACATCACAATTAAAAGAGCTAGAGAGGCAAGAAAGAACTAATACAAAAGCTAGCAGAAAGCAAGAAATAACTAAGATCAGAGCAGAATTGAAGGAGATGGAGATACCAGAAATTCTCCAAAAAAATCAATGAATCCAGGAGCTGGTTTTCTGAAAAAAAAAATTAACCAAATAGATAGATGGCAAGCTAGACTCATAAAGAAGAAAAGAGAGGAATCAAATGGACACAATAAAAATGATAATGGAGATATCATCACTGATCCCACAGAAACACAAACCACCATCAGAGAATACTATAAACACCTCTACACGAATAAACTAGAAAATCTAGAAGAAATGCATAAATTCCTGGACACATACGCTCTCCCAAGACTAAACCAGGAAGAAGTCAAATCCCTGAATAGACCAATAACAAGTTCTGAAATTGAGGCAGTAATAAGTAGCCTACCAACCAAAAGATCACAGGACCAGACGGATTCACAGCTGAATTCGACCAGAAATACAAAGAGGAGCTGGTACCATTCCTTCTCAAACTATTCCAAACAATTGAAAAGGAGGGACTCCTCCCTAACTCATTTTATGAAGCCAGCAACATCCTGATACCCAAACCAGGAAGAGACACACCAAAAAAGAAAACTTCATGCCAATATCCCTGATGAACATCAATGCAAACATCCTCAAAAAATGCTGGGAAATTGAATCCAGCAGCACAACAGAAAACATATCCACCATGATCAAGTCGGCTGCATCCCTGGGATGCAAGGCTGGTTCAACATATACAAATCAATAAATGTAATCCATCAGATAAACAGAACCAAAGACAAACATATGACTATCTCAATAGATGCAGAAAAGGCCTTTCATAAAATTCAACATCCCTTCATGTTAAAAACTCACAATAAACTAGGTACTGATGAAACATATCTCAAAATAATGAGAGACATTTATGACAAACCCACAGTCAATATCATAGTGAATGAGCAAAAGCTGAAAGCATTCCCTTTGAAAACTGGTACAAGATAAGGATGCCCTCTCTCACCACTCCTATTCAACACAGTATGGGAAGGTCTGGCCAGGGCAATCAGGCAAGAGAAAGAAGAAAAAGGTATTCAAATAGGAAGGGAGGAAGTCAAGTTGTCTCTGTTTGCTGACAACATGATTTTATAGTTAGAAAACCCCATGGTCTCAGCTCCACAACTCCTTAAACTGATAAGCAACCTCAGCCAAGTCTCAGGGTGTAAAATCAATGTGCAAAAATCACAAACATTCCTTTACACCAACAATAGTCCAGCAGAGATCCAAATCATGAATGAACTCCCATTCACAATTGCTACAAAGAGAATAAAATACCTAACACTATGACTAACAAGGGATGTGAAGGAGCTCTTCAAGGAGAACTACAAACCACTGCCCAAGGAAATAGAGGACACAAAGAAATGGAAAAGCATTCCATCCTCATGATAGGAAGAATCAATATCATGAAAATGGCCATACTGCCCAAAGTGATTTATAGATTCGATGCTATTCCCATCACACTACCATTGACATTCTTCAAAGATTTAGAAAAACCTATTTTAAATTTCATATGGAATCAAAGAAGACCTCATATAACCCAGACAATCCTAAGCAAAAAGAACAAAGCTGGAGGCATCACATTACCTGACTTCAAACTATACTGTAAAGCTACAGTAACCAAAACAGCATGGTATTGGTACCAAAACAGACATATAGACCAATGGAGCAGAACAGAGACCTCAGAAATACACCACATATATACAACTATCTGATCTTCAACAAACCTGATGAAAACAAGCAATGAGGAAAGGATCTCCTATTCGGTAAATGGTGCTGGGAAAACTGGCTAGTCATATACAGGAAACAGAAAGTGGACACCTTCCTCGTACGTTCTATGAAAATTAACTCAAGATGGATTAAAGACTTAAATGTAAAACCCAAAACCATATAAACTCTAGAAGAAAACCTAGGTAGTACCATTCAGGATAGGCATGGGCAAAGACTTCATGACAAAATGCCAAAAGTAATTGCAGCAAAAGCCAAAGTTGACAAAAGGAATCTAATTAAAGAGCTTCTGCATAGAAAAAGAAACCGTCATCAGAATGAACAGGCAACCTATAGAATGGAAGAAAATTTTTGCAATCTACCCACCCGACAAAGGTCTAATATCCAGAATTTACAAGGAACTTAAAAAAGTTTATAAGAAAAAAACAAAACAACTCCATCAAAAATTGGGTAAAGTATATGAACAGACACTTCTCAAAAAAAGACATTCATGTGGGCCAACAAACCTATGAAAAATAGCTCAACATCACTAATCATCAGAGAAATGCAAATCTACAAAGCAAAACCACAATGAGATGCCATCTCATGGCAGGCAGAATCAGCTTTTTAAAAAGTCAGGTAATTATGCTGACTAGGCTGTGGAGAAATTGGAATGGCTTTACACTGTTGGTGGGAATGTAAATTAGTTCAACCATTGTGGGAGACAGTATGGCAATTATTCAAGGATCTAGAACTAGAAATACAATTTGACCTAGCAATCCCATTACTAGGCATACACCAAAAGAATATAAATCATTCTACTATAAAGACACATGCACTCTATGTTTACTGAAGCACTATTTACAATAGCAAAGACGTGGAACCAACCCAAATGCCCATCAATGATAGACTGGATAAAGAAAATGTGGTGTATATATACACCATGGACTACTATGCAGCCATAAAAAATGAGATCATGTCCTTTGCAGGGACATGGATGAAGCTGGAAGCCATCATCCTCAGCAAATCAACACAGAAACCAAAAACCAAATACCACATATTCTCACTCATAAATGAGAGTTGAACAATCAGAAATCATGGTCACAGAAAGAGGGACAACCCACATCAGGGTCTGTTTGGGGTGGGGGTGAGGGGAGGGAACGTAGAGGATGGGTCAATAGGTGCAGCAAACTACATGGCACATATATACCTCTGTAACAAACCTGCACATTCTGCACACGTATCCCTTTTTTTCTTTAAGAATAAATAAAAAAAAACCTTATTATCTCATCAACATCAAATGATATTAGGGAGTTTCACAATGACTGTGACAATAAGCATCATAGAAAGTAAAAAATATTTTTAATTTGCTTCTCATATAATATGTTCATATAATTTTGAAAAAGTTATTAAAATCTTAAAACAAATCTTAAAATAAATACACAATATTAACTTTTTTCTAGGTTTAAGCTGAAATGCAGGAGAGCAATACAAAAGTCATTATTTCTGTTGTGTCTTTAGAGGACAGGGTGGCTGTCTTTTAAAAAATATGTATATATCTCCTAGCATATTTTTATACAAAGACAGGAATTAAATCCTTCTAAACTTGAAAGGTAGATACATATTTACATTGTGATTTAGGTATCTTCTGTAATGAGGAAACGGATAATGCTGGCACCTGATCTTTTGTCAGCAAGGTGATGCTTAGAGTTTAGAGTAAGTTTCTTCTTGTCATTAGACTGTTATTGTAAGTTATGTTAGGTTTATGGGTTTCATTTATGCAATAAATATTCATTGAGTAATTAACTTGTGACAGACACTATTCTAGGTACTTGGGATACATCAGTGAAGAAAATACACTACAATTCTTACTCTCATGAGACTTATGTTCTAGTGTGTATGTGTAGTGGAGGGGGTAGTGAGAGAACAGCAAAGAATAAACATGATAAATGTATGTTTATATTGTGTTTAAAAGGAGAGGGCGTTAAAAATAGAACATGGTAAAGAGGGGACTGGGATACAGGCAATGGGGGAACTTCCCCAGGGTTATGGAGAGCCTAGAGTGAAAAAAACAGGTCATGGAGCTTTTAAATCCAAAGTCTGTGGTATTTTGTGAAGTAAAGACTTAACTTTGTTTAAGAGCTGAAATATAATGGTTCCAGCTCTTTAAAAATTCTCACATTGTTGAATGTGCCACATCATTGGAAATGCATTTATTCTAAGTCAATAAAGACAGAGCAATAATACATTAAGATGCAGGGATTTTCTAAAATTGCTCTCAAATGCTATGTGCAACTGCTTCCTTGCTCTGCCAAAGACAAAAAGTCAAGACAGACCTTCATCCTAACGACTGTCTGGTCTATTTGGGGTAGACAGAATTTGTAGGATGGGTGTCAGAAGTGAGGGGTGTTGAATAGGCCTGTTCCTAATATTTTTGGGGCTTCTCTCATAAACGCTGGGACAAGAGCACAAATGGAGGCTGCAACCCACATCCTTTTCTTTCCATCCTCCTCTCCTTTCTGCACTGCGAAGGGTTTTGTGTGTATGTGTGTGGACTGCTCAGACTACTTGTCAGGCTCTGTCCATTTCCTTTCCCTCGAACAGCTGTCCCTTGGCCACCTCTCAAGAGGACAGACCTAAGCTGGTGGCCTATGCACAGGTGGGTTGAAGTCATGGGGTAGGAAATTCTCCCCCAGGTATATCCTGAGTGTGATCTAGAAAGTGCCTGTGGGCTCCGAGTGGACACATCTCCTTGGCTGTAGGTTCCTTAGTGAGTGTGATAGGCAGGGCCAGAGAAGGGTCAAAGCAGGAGTCTCTAAGCATGGGCCCCCAGGAAAAGTCCCAGTTGTACATGGTTTAAGGGTTGTGCTCTGTCAGAGATGGAGGATGGACAGAGACAACTGAGAGATCGAATAAGAAATGAGGATGGAGTTATTAACTCTATATTGGCCAAATTTTAATCTGTCAGGATCACTAGTCCTGAAGAACATCAAGTTTCATTTTACTGCTAAACCTAAAAAGAAAAAATAATTAACTGCGACCAATAATGATATAATTCATGTTTTAGAATGATTTCCAAGAGGTCTTTAAAGTGAAAGATGTCTTAAAAACATTTTATTTATCACCTTTTTGAAGTATTATGTGATCCCACTACAAAATTCAAAAGATATAAAAGATGCTGATATAGTTAGGCCGAATCTCATCTTGAACTGTAATCCCCCCATGTGTGGGTAGAGACCTGGTAGAAAGTGATTGGATTATGGGGAAGATTTCCTCATGCTGGTCTTGTGATACTGAGTGACTTCTCATAAGATCTGATGGTTTTTTTTTTTATTATTATTATACTGTAAGTTCTAGGGTACATGTGCATAGCGTGCAGGTTTGTTACATATGTATACTTGTGCCACGTTGGTGTGCTGCACCCATCAACTCGTCAGCACCCATCAATTCATCACTTGTATCAGGTGTAACTCCCAATGCCATCCCTCCCCCCTCCCCCCTCCCCATGATAGGCCCCGGTGTGTGATGTTCCCCTTCCCGGGTCCAAGTGATCTCTAAATGGTAATTTTTCCTGCACCAACACACATGCTCTCTCCCACCTGTCACCATGATTGTAAGTTTCCTGAGGCTTCCCTAGCCATGTGGAACTGTGAGTCAATTAAATGTCTTTCCTTTATAAATTACCCAGTCTTGGGTATGTTTCTATAACAGTGTGAGAATGGACTAATACAGGTGCTCAGTGAAAAATAAGTCATCTTTTCTTATTTTAAAATAAGAAAATTTACTCATTTAAAAATAACTCTTACTCCAGCCATACAATTCTCACTTCTAGAGACAACCACCATTCCAGTTTTGTGTGTCTGTACAGAGGTAGTTTTATGTATTTACCACTTAAAGAATATATAGCATTGTTATATCCTTTAATTTTAAACTTAGTATTACTTGGAGGTTTTTCCATACTGTATCAGTATATTTAGAGTATTTATAGAGAATGATATTTTTTGCCTTCTGTTCTCTACTTCTCCTGATAGTTCAAAGCTGACCTGTATGTAAAGATATAAAAAATAAGATTCCACAATCTGTCTTGAAAAAACCTATGAAACTTTGGTATTGCATTTTTAAAATTTATTTTTCAAGTACTGCCTTTTGATGATCTGATATAAAATTTAAGAGTTAAACATACAAGTTCATCTCATTTAGAACCATTTTAGGTTCAATTTCCAGTTCAGTTGTAGTTTTCACAAAGTAGATGAGATACGTAGGCAATCAAAGATAAAAACCAACTGGATTTATTCCATCGAGACTTGTGAAATAGCAGGTTACTCCATCAAAATTTCCCAAACATCATTGATGATAAGAATCATTTGGAGTACTTGGGAAATTAAGTTTCCCAGGCTTTTCCCTGTCTATGGAATCTCACTGAATGAGTCTGAAGTGTGGCCTGGAGTTCTGTAGTTGTAACAAGTATATTTAAAGTTATTGTGTTAGTTATCCGTTACTTCAAATTACTGTGTCATTATTATGTTCTAGCCTCAGAGGCTTAACAGAACATCACTTCTGCCATACTCCATTGGTTGGGGTAGTCACCCACCCTCTCCCCAATTTAAGCAAATAAAACATAGATCCCACCTATTGGTGGGAGGAGTGTCAGTCACATTGCAAGACGAGTATATGGGATAAACACGTGGCTGTCTGTGGAAAATCATGTCTCAGTCCACGCTATGGCCACAACAATTCACATTCCTTCCACATGTAGAATATACTAATCCCATCCCCTGGGCCCTCAAGTCTCATCCCATTACAACAGCAGGCTCAGAACTGGGGGCTAGAGGGTGGACGGTGGTAGCCGGACTCAAGATTGCCTTCCAGTGAGCTTCACTTCCTGGTGTTTTTGCCTTTGTGTCGTGCCCCACATTAAATCCGGGCTGACCCATGTGATCAAAAGAGCACAGCAGAACTGCCAGTGTGTGACTTCTAATGGTAGCCACAAAAGGCATTGCAACGTCTGCTAGGTCTCTTGTTGCTTGCTCTGGGGGAAGCTAGCTACCACATCCTGAGGATACACAGCGGCTCTGAGGAGAGGCCCACGTGGACAGGAACTAGCTACCACATCCTGAGGATACACAGCTGGCTCTGAGGAGAGGCCCACGTGGACAGGAACTGAGTCTTGCTGAGGGCAGTCAGCACTACCTTACCAGCCATGTGAATGAACCACATTGGAAGTAGGTCCTCTACCCCAGAACGGGTCTTCTGATGACTATAGC
>NW_012119821.1:1946613-1949983 GCF_000951035.1 Colobus angolensis palliatus | reverse complement strand
AAAGATGTTCTTTGAAACCAATGAGAACAAAGATACAACATACCAGAATCTCTGGGACACATTTAAAGCAGTGTGTAGAGGGAAATTTATAGCACTAAGATGACTTATTTCATGTCATTACACAACTAACATATAGCTCTCCAGGTAATTCTCGTTTTATTAGTTACGTAGATAGAGTTCCAAGCAGGGCAAGGAAGTACAGAAGAGCCTTACTGGTGGAACACCTTTCATCATTACAAACAATCTTGTTAGAGGTGAACTGTGACCACCAAACATGGGAAGTATGGATTCTGCTTCTCGTTTTTGAGATATAGCATGGGACAGGATGGAGCTTTACCCCAGAAATAAATAGGGAAGCTTTAGCCACATTTTTAAGTGGTGTGTGGAAAAAACAATTCTGGACCCCAGGTCTTTCAGGAAGAAAACTCTACAAGGGGTGAGTTTATCCTCGGATTTTGATTTACGTTTGCATGTTTCTTGGCATTTGAGTTTGTATGCTTCTTTTAGCCTTTAGTCTGTCTAGTTATCTAGATATTATCAATATCACATTTAAGAAATAAAATGGGGATGACATTATACATATTCTATTATTTTTTAAATCAAAGAGCATATTTCTCCATTACTAAATATCTTTTTATAACATTTTAAGACCTTGGCAGGTGTTAGCCCTGGGTCCCTTCAGTAATAGAACTATAGAACACGATGTTTAACTCCGTTACTCCTGAGATTAGGTTCCCTTGTAAACGATAGTTTCCACCCTCATATATTTTTTTTTCTGCCAATTAGTAATTGTTCTTCTGGTAGAAAGTCTACCAGGCTGGCTCAGCTCTTTAGGTCCCTACAATCTGCCAGGCAGCAGGGTTCTAAGTGCATTTTTGAAAGAATAGAAGCAATCCTCCAGTGAGAGAGTTCATAGTGATACCAACCAAGGAATATATCATTGATATTGTAAGTTACCAAGGTTTTAAAATATCAAACAATCCTTAAATATTCTATGATTTTTTTCTTTGGAAGAAGAAAACTAAAATGTCGAGTATTATATTTTCCTATGGTAGACTTGTGGAATAAATACAAAAAGTTTTTCTAGATGTAATGGGAGAACCGAAGAAGTGGGACTGAAAACTCAAGAGTAGACTAAACAGACCTCTTGCACTGACCAATGGCCATTGTCTTCTTTTTAATCTGCAGCGTTTGTGCTCCAAGCTACAGCCTAAATTTCACTCCTTTAGTGATGAATTAGTGTGTATTCAGCTCTGCGAGATACTGGAGGGCCCGAAGCCCTTTGAAACACACTCTGCTATCAAGTAGCTGAGGGGTTTGTAGAAGAAATAAAGGCACACAAATATCTGTGGTACAAGCTCCTAGGTGATGTAAGTGACAAATGAACACTTAAGTAGCCAAAGAAGAGACTGCTTAAGAGCTGTTTTTTAAATAATAGCTAAAAGTTTTCCAAGTTGTGAAGATAATACACATTTACTGTAGAAAATTAAGCCAATACAAGTGCATACATAGAAGAAAATTTGTTATGTCAGCACACAGAAATAACCAGTGTTAGAAGATTAGTGTATATCTTTTAGTCTTTATCTGTCTAGTTATCTAGATATTATCAATCTATCACATTTAAAAAATAAAATGGGGATCACATAACACACATTCTGTTAGTTTTTAATGTAAAGAATATATTTTTCCTTTACTAAATATCCCTCTATAACACCTTTTAGTGATTGCATATTTATTATTGAATATCCATTACTGAACATTCAGACTATTTCCAGTGTCCCATTATCGAATGTGGTAATATAAACATCTTTTAAGCCAACTTTTGTGCACATCCATTATTATTTCCTTAGTGTAAAATTCTAAATGTAAAATATTAGAATAAAAGGGCATGTAAAATTTGAGTGCTTGTTGATTATTGCTTTCTAAAAAAGTGTACCAGTTACATTTTCATTAAGGATGCAAATAATTTTGATAGTGGGGAGGGAAGACATTCCAGCCCCAGAGAGTGGTATGAGAAATGGATTGAAAAAAAGAGTCCAGGAAGTTTGGCTGGAGCACATTCTGCACAGTGACAGGGGACATAAAAGGGAAGTTTGCTGAAGACTAGACTGTCAAAGTTGGACTTTTTAAAACTTTTTTCAGCAGGCAATTGATAATCACTGAAGTTTTAGAAGAAGATAGTGACAGGATTAAAATAAAGGTTTCAAGACATTATTCTTTAAACACGTAAAGTGATATTGTCAGAAAGACCATTTGGGAGGTCAAACTTAAGTAGTGGCAGAAAATAGAACATTTTCTAAGAATAGAAAATGAATGATGGCTCTGTGAGACATTTGCAGTTTGAGAAAGGAGGTAGTGTGAAAGATCACCATGGGTTTTGGAACCTGATTGAAATTATACTAACATTAAATGCATTAGAAGGAGCCACTGGGTTGTAAAGATTAGAATAAAAAGTTGCTGGAGGAAGAAAAAGATGATAATTTCTGTTTTGGATATATTGTATTTAGCATGTTGGTAGTCAATCCAGGTAGAGATATGCAGCAGACCACTGGAAAATACTGGGCTGTTACTCAGGAGAAAGTTCCAAATCAGAGAGATAAATAGGCAGAATCTTCTTAGAGGTTTTGTTGTTGAGGCTGTTAGATTGTTAAGATCTGAGGAAATGAAGGTAACAAAGAGTATTCAGCTCAGTAGTAATTATTAAATAAATGTAAAGAAATTTCCAGAGGTTGACGGGGAAAACTACCCATTAGATCTATCAGTGTACAGTGTTCACATGGTGATGGGGATGATAGTACCATTGGATAAAGTATAGAGAAGGGTCTTGCCACACTGTAGGAATGAATTAGCCCTTGTAGTTAGCATTGCTCTGTTTCTGCCTAATAAATATTAAAAGCAAAATCTGAAAGCACCAAACTGTATCCTTGTAGCTTAGTTGCTTTCAGTTCAAGCACATATATAAAAATACAAAAGTATCCAGCATCTAATAAGGTAAAATTTACAATGTCTAGAATCAAAGAAAAGTTGAGTCATGCAAAGAAGTGGGAAATACAACCCATAATGAGGAGATGAACTCATAATTGAAATTGTCCCCAAACTGATACAGATGTTAGGATTATCAGACAAAGACATTAAAATAGTTTTTGCTTAAAACATTAGGTAGACACATGGAAGGCATCATAAAGACTCAAACTGAACTTCCAAAGGTGAAAACTACAATGAGGAATAAAAAATACTTCTCTTGGGAATAATTTCAGAATAGACATTGCAGAAGAAAAGATTAATGAACTTGAAGATATGAAAATAGAAACTATCGAGGGGGGCGGAGCAAGATGGCCGAATAGGAACAGCTGCAGTCTCCAACTCCCAG
>NW_012119821.1:1938096-1942038 GCF_000951035.1 Colobus angolensis palliatus | reverse complement strand
CAAACCTGCACGTTATGCACATGTACCCTAGAACTTAAAGTATAATAAAAATAAATAAATAAATAAAATAAATAAAATAAAAAAAAGAAAATAGAAACTATCTAAAATGGAACACAAAAGGAAAAGAGAATAAACAAAAATTAACAGAAAGTCAATAAATAGTGAGATAATGACAACTTCAAGCTGCTTAATATAGATAAAGTCTCCAAAAGAGAGAAGAATGGGATGGCTATATAAAAAATTATTGAAGAAATATTGGCCAACATTTTCCCAAATTTCATGACAACTGAGTACTAAGACGCTCAATAAAACTCAAGCCAATAACCATAAAGAAAGAACAAGAGAAAGCACAAGCTTTAAGATTATATTTCTTAAAGAGTAATACCAGAGTAAAATAAAACCTTATTTTACCTTTACCATTCTTAAAGAGGTCAATTTATCAAGAAGAGATAATTATCATATTATTATACAAATTGCTCAAAACCAGTGATAAAGAGAAAATCTTAATACTATCCAGAAGAAAAAGGATATTACATACAGAGGGACAAAGATAAGACTACAGCAGATTTCTTACAGGAAGCAATGCAAGCGAGAAAACATGAAGCATTTTTTTTTTTTTTAAGTCAACAGGGAAAGCTAGTGATGAAGAATTGTATATCCAGTGAAAATATCTTTCAAAACTGAAGCCAAAACGGTTTTTAAAATATGCAGAAGCTCATAGAATTTATCCAGCAGACCTGTAATGTGAATGCAGTCTTTAAACAGAAGGAAAATAACGCTACTTGGAAATAAGACTCTACACAAAGAAATAAAGAGCCCAGAAATGGCGACCACATGGTAAATAGATAAGATCTTTTTTTTAACTACTTAAATCTTTAGAAATGATAGTAGACTATGGAACTGTTAACATATGTAAAGTAAAATTTTTAGCAAAAATAGCAAAATGTGAGGGGAAAAATAAAAGTATACTGATGTAAACTTCCTATACTAAATAGGAAGTAGTATGAGATAACTTGTAGTTTTATTCTATAAACCCTAAAGCAACCCTAAACTTAGCCAAGAAAGGAATACCTATAGGATTATAAAACTACTCAATTAATTTAAAAGAAACAGAAGAGTGGAAAAATGAAACAAAGCAATAATGGAACAAATGAAAATCAAATAGCAAAATGATGGATTTAAACTATATCAATAATCACATTAAGTGTAAATGATATAAATAACCTGATGGAAAGGCAAATGCTGCCACACTGGACAAAAATCACGACCCAAGCTATCTTGCCTATAAGAAGCACATTTGAGGAGGGGGGTTCCAAGATGGCTGAACAGGAACAGCTCCAGTCTGCAGCTCCCAGTGTGAGTGATGCAGAAGACAGTTGATTTCTGCATTTCCAACCAGGTACTGGGTTCATCTCACTGGGGCTTGTCAGACAGTGAGTGTACCCCACAGAGTGGGGCAGGGCATTGCCTCACCTGGGAAGTGCAAGGGGTAAGGGAATTCCCTTTCCTAGCAAAGGGAAGCCATGGCAGATGGTACCTGGAAAATTGGGACACTCCCACCCTAATACTGCACTTTTCCAATGGCCTTAGCAAACAGCACACCAGGAGATTATATCCCGTGCCTGGCTCAGAGGGTCCCACACCCACAGAGCCTCACTTATGGCTAACACAGCAGTCTGAGATCAAACTGCAAGGTGGCAGCCAGGCTGGGGAAGGGAGGCATCATCTGTTGCTGAGGCTTGAGTAGGTAAACAAAGTGGCTGGGAAGCTTGAACTGGGTGGAGCACACCACAGCTCAAGGAGACCTGACTGCCTCTGTAGACTTCACCTCTGGGGGCAGGGTGTAGCTGAACAAAGGCAGCAGAAACTTCTGCAGACTTAAACAGCCTTGTCTGACAGATTTCATGAGAGTAGTGGTTCTCCCAGCATGGAGTTTGAGATCTGAGAATGGACAGACTGCCTCCTCAAGTGGTCCCTGACCCCCGAGTAGCCTACCTGGGAGACACCTCCCAGTAGGGGACTGACTGACACCTTATGCAAGCGGTGCCCCTGTGAGATGAAACTTCCAGAGACAGGATCAGGCAGCAACATCTGCCCTTCTGCAATATTTGCTGTTCTGCAGCCTCCAGTGGTGATACCCAGGCAAACAGGGTCTGGAGTGGACCTCCAACAAACTCCAACAGACCTGCGGCTGAGGGTCCTGACTGTTAGAAGGAAAACTAACAAACAGAAAGGACATCCACACCAAAACCTCATCTGTACGTCACCATCATCAAAGACCAAAGGTAGATAAAACAATAAAGATGGGGAGAAACCAGAGCAGAAAAGCTGAAAATTCTAAAAATCAGAGTGTCTCTTCTCCTCCAAAGGAATGCAGCTCCTCACCAGCAACGGAACAAAGCTGGACAGAAAATGACTGATGAGTTGAGAGAAGAAGATTTCAGATGATCGGTAATAACAACTTCTCTGAGTTAAAGAAGAATGTTTGAACCCATTGCAAAGAAGCTAAAAACCTTGAAAAAAGGTTAGACGAATGGCTAACTAGAATAAACAGTGTAGAGAAGTCCTTAAGTGACCTGATGGAGCTGAAAACCATAGCACGAGAACTGCGTGATGCATGCACAAGCTTCAGTAGCGGATTTGAACAAGAGGAAGAAAGAGTATCAGTGATTGAAGATCAAATGAATGAAATGAAGTGAGAAGAGAAGTTTAGAAGAAAAATAGCAAAAAGAAAAGAACAAAGCCTCGAAGATATATGGGACCATGTGAAAAGACCAGATCTATGTCTGATTGGTGTACCTGAAAGTGACGGAGAGAATGGAACCAAGTTGGAAAACACACCTCAGGATATTATCCAGGAGAACTTCCCCAACCTGGCGAGGCAGTCCAACATTCAAATTCAGGAAATACAGAGAATGCCACAAAGATACTCCTCAAGAAGAGCAACTCCAATACACATAATAGTCAGATTCACCAAGGTTGAAATGAAGAAAAAAATGTTAAGAGCAGACAGAGAGAAAAGTCAGAGGGAAGCCCATCATACTAACAGCATATCTCTCAGCAGAAACTCTCAAAGCCAGAAGAGAGTAGGGCCAATATTCAGCATTCTTACAGAAAAGAATTTTCAACCCAGAATTTCATATCCAGCCAAACTAAGTTTCATAAGTGAAGGAGAAATTAAATCCTTTACAGACAAGCAAATGCTTAGAGATTTTGTCACCACCAGGCCTGCCTTACAAGAGCTCCTGAAGGAAGCACTAAACATGAAAAGGAACAACCAGTACCAGCCACTGCAAAAACATGCCAAATTATAAAGACCATCAATGCTAGGAAGGAACTGCATCAACTAATGAGCAAAATAACTAGCTAACATCATAATGACAGGATCAAATTTACACATATCAATATTAACCTTAAATGTAAATGGGCTAAATGCTCCTATTAAAAGACACGGACTGGCAAATTGGATAAAGAGTCAAGACCCATCAGTGTGCTATATTCGGGAGACTCATCTCATGTGCAGAGACACACATAGGCTCAAAATCAAGGGATGGAGGAAGATCTACCAAGAAAATGGAGAACAAAAAAGAGCAGAGGTTACAGTCTTAGTCTCTGATAAAACAGACATTAACCCAACAAAGATCAAAAGAGACAAAGAAGGACATTACATAATGGTAAAAGGATCAATTCGACAAGAAGAGCTAACTCTCCTAAATATATATTCACCCAATACAGGAGCACCCAGATACATAGAGCAAGTCCTTAGAGACCTACAAAGAGACTTAGACTCCCACACAATAATAATGGGAGACTTTAACACCCCACTGTCAATATTAGACAGATTAGTGAGACAGATAGTTAACAAGGATATCCAGGACTTGAACTCAGCTCGGCACCAAGCAGACCTAATAGACATCTACAGAACTCTTCACCCCGAATCAA
>NW_012119821.1:1936563-1937736 GCF_000951035.1 Colobus angolensis palliatus | reverse complement strand
AGAACTAGAGAAGCAAGAGCAAACACATTCAAAAGCTAGCAGAAGGCAAGAAATAACTAAGATCAGAGCAGAACTGAAGGAAATACAGACACAAAAAACCCTCCAAAAAATCAATGAATCCAGCAGCTGGTTTTTTGAAAAGTTCAACAAAATTGATAGACCACTAACAAGACTAATAAAGAAGAAATGAAAAGAGAGAAGAATCAAATAGACACAATAAAAAATGATAAAGTGGACATTACCACCAATCCCACAAAAATACAAACCACCATCAGGCAATAGTATAAACACCTCTACACAAATAAACTAGAAAATCTAAAAGAAATGGATACATTCCTGGACACATACACCCTCCCAAGACTAAACCCAGAAGAAGTTGAATCCCTGAATAGACCAATAACAGGTTCTGAAATTGAGAAAATAATTAGTAGCCTACCAATAAAAAATAGTCCAGGACCAGATGGAGTCACAGCCAAATTCTACCAGACTCTTTGTATAAGAGGAGCTGGTACCATTCCTTCTGAAACTATTCCAACCAATAGAAAAAGAGGGAATCCTCCCTAATTCATTTTGTGAGGCCAGCATATCCTGATACCAAAGCCTGGCAGAGACAACAAAAAAAGGGAATTTTAGACCAATATCCCTGATGAACATCGATGCAAAAATCCTCAATAAAATACTGGCAAACCAAATTCAGCAGCACATCAAAAGCTTATCCACCATGATCAAGTTGGCTTCATCCCTGTGTTGCAAGACTGGTTCAACATATGCAAATCAATAGACACAATCCATCCCATAACCAGACCAAAGATAAAAACCACATGATTATCTCAATAGATGCAGAGAAGGCCTTTGACAAAATTCAACAGCTCTTCATGCTAAAAACTCTCAGTAAATTCGGTATTGATGGGGCATATCTTAAAATAGTAGGAGCTATTTATGACAAACCCACATCCAATATCATACTGAATGTGCAAACATGGAAGCATTCCCTTTGAAAACTGGCACAAGACAGGGATGCCCTCTCTCACCACTCCTATTCAACATAGTGTTGGAATTTCTAGCCAGAGCAATGACACAGGAGAAAGAAATAAAGGATATTCAATTAGGAAAAGAAGAAGTCAAATTGTCCCTGTTTGCAGATGACATGATTGTATATTTAGAAAACCCCAT
>NW_012119821.1:1922180-1936513 GCF_000951035.1 Colobus angolensis palliatus | reverse complement strand
CAGGAGAAAGAAATAAAGGATATTCAATTAGGAAAAGAAGAAGTCAAATTGTCCCTGTTTGCAGATGACATGATTGTATATTTAGAAAACCCCATCGTCTCAGCCCAAAGTCTCCTTAAGCTGATAAACAACTTCAGCAAAATCTCAGGATACAAAATCAATGTGCAAAAATCACCAGTATTCGTATACCCCAATAACAGACAAACAGAGAGCCAAATCATGAGTGAACTCTCATTCACAATTGCTTCAAAGAGAATAAAATACCTATGAATCCAACTTTCAAGGGATGTGAAGGACCTCTTCAGGGAGAACTACAAACCACTGCTCAAGGAAATAAGACACAAGCAAATGGAAGGACATTACATGGTCATGCATAGGAGTAATCAATATCATGAACATAGCCATATTGCCCAAGGTAATTTATAGATTCAATGCCATCCCCTTCAAGCTACCAATTACTTTCTTCATAGAATTGGAAAAAACTACTTTAAAGTTCATATGAAACCAAAAAAGAGCCCGCATTGCCAAGACAATCCTAAGCCAAAAGAACAAAGCTGGAGGCTTCACGCTACCTGACTTCAAACTGTTCTACAAGGCTACAGTAATCAAAACAGCATGGTACTGGTACCAAAACAGAGATATAGACCAATGAAACAGAATAGAGCCCTCGGAAATAATACCACACATCTACAACTATCTGATCTTTGACAAACCTGACAAAAACAAGAAATGGGGAAAGGATTCCCTATTTAATAAATGGTGCTGGGAAAACTGGCTAGCTGTATGTAGAAAGCTGAAACTGGATGCCTTCCTTATACCTTATACAAAAATTAATTCAAGATGGATTACAGACTTAAATGTTAGACCTAAAACCATGAAAACCCTAGAAGAAAACCTAGACAATACCATTTAGGCCATAGGCATGGGCAAGGACTTCTTGACTAAAACACCAAAAGCAATGGAAACAAAAGCCAAAATAGACAAACTGGATCTAATTAGGCTAAAGAGCTTCTGCACAGCAAAAGAAACTACCATCAGAGTGAACAGGCAACCTACAGAATGGGAGAAAATTTTTCCAATCTGCCCATCTGATAAAGGGCTAATATCCAGAATCTACAAAGAATTTAACAAATTTATAAGAAACAACCAACCGCACCAAAAAGTGGGCAAGGGATATGAACAGACACTTCTCAAAAGAAGACATGTATGCAGCCAACAGACACATGAAAAAATGCTCATCATCACTGGCCATCAGACAAATGGAAATCAAAACCACAATGAGATACCGTCTCACACCAGTTAGACTGGTGATCATTAAAAAGTCAGGAAACAACAGATGCTGGAGAGGATGTGGAGAAATAGGAACGCTTTTACACTGTTGGTGGGACTGTAAACTAGTTCAACCATTGTGGAAGACAGTGTGGCGATTTCTCAAGGATCTAGAACTAGATGTACCATATGACCCAGCCATCCCATGACTGGGCACACAGCCAAAGGATTTTGAATCATGCTGCTATAAAGACACATGCTCAGGTGTGTTTACTGCGGCACTATTCACAATAGCAAAGACTTGGAACCAGCGCAAACGTCCATCAGTGATCAACTGAATTAAGAAAATGTGGCACATATACACCATGGAGTACTGTGCAGCCATAAAAAAGGATGAATTCATGTCCTTTGTAGGGACATGGATGAAGCTGGAAACCACCATTCTGAGCAAACTATTTCAAGGCCAGAAAACCAAACACCACAGGTTCTCACTCATAGGTGGGACTGAACAAGGAGATCACTTGTACACAGGGTGGGGAGCATCACACACCGGGGCCTGTTGTGGGGTGGGGGGAGGGATAGCATTAGGAGATATACCTAATGTAAATGACGAGTTAATGGGTGCAGCACACCAACATGGCACATGTATATATATGTAACAAACCTGCATGGTGTGCACATGTACCCTAGAACTTAAAGTATAATAATAAAAAAAAATTCCTTGAATATTGCCAGGCACACTTCCATCTGAAGACGTATATATTTCATCTCATTCTTCCTGTAAGGCTTTTCTGCCTGGTATCTCTATGACTTGTTTGCTCACTTCTTTCAAGTGTTTATTCAAATGTTACCTCTCCAATAAATACCTCCTTATTCACTCTACCTAAAATTATAACACCTCATGTTTATCATCTATTATGCTTTATTTTTCTCTGCAAACTCCACCAAAAACATTCAATGTATTTAACATTTTAAATGTGGTTATTTTAAAATTTACCATGTAAATTGTTTGAAGGTATTGAGTTTTCTTTTTCTGTTTTTCTAACCCTTTTAGTGACTGTGCAGAGAATATGCCTGGCACATAATATGTATTCAATAGTTAATTGTTTGCTTGTTTGAATAGATTAATAAAAGTTTGAAAAAAAAACACATTTGAAATGAAAAGAAACCAACGGCTTAAAAGTAAAGGATGGAGAAAGCTTTTCATGGTAACACTAATCAAAAGAAAGCTGGAGTGGTTATACTAATATCAGACAAAGTAGATTTTAGAGCAAAGAATATTTCCATAGTAAAATAAGGTTATTTCTTAAAGATTAATATGATGTTATTTAAAGACTAATACCAGGGTAAAAAAAAGGTCCTTTTTTAAGGATAAAGAGATCAATTTATCAAGAGAGAATACTTATCCTAACTTACCTGGTTTAAACAATGAGGACACATTATTTTACATGACAGAAAATGCAGAAGTCTCTGGCGCCAGAGTTAGCTGGCTCAACAGCTCAAAGATGTCATCAAGGACACAGGTTATTTCCCTATTTCTGCTCTGCCATAGCCAGGATGTCAACTTGGTTTTCAGACTGGCCTCCCTCATGAACACAAGATGGAATCACATCCACATCTACAGTGGAAGAAAAGGAATCTCTTTTTTTCCCCAATTGTCCCCTGGCAGACTTTTCTTAAAATATCATTTATTAATTCTGGGTTACTTGTCCACCTGTAAAGAAATCAGACACTGTCAATGGGAATTGTATTGTCATGACTGGCATAGATCAGCAGTCATCAAACATTTTCTGTGAAGGTCCAGGTAGTCTCTGTTGTAACCACAGTAAGTCCTCACTTAGTGTCATTGATGGGATCTTGGAAACTGCAACTTTAAACCAAAGTATAAAGAAGCCAATTTTACCTTGGGCTAATTGATATAAACAAGAGTTAAGTTCCTATGGCCTGCAGTAGTATGTTGTTTTGCTTAAAGTCAACAACAGTCTTTAGTGAGTATGTACTATACTCAATTTTGGTATTGTGGCACAAAACATACATAGACAGTACATAAATGAATTTTTTTATTTGCAAAAACAGGCATGGACTGGATTTGGTGTGTGAACCATAGTTTGCTGACCCATGACTCAGACTTATCAGATGAAGAGGAGACAGGGCCACCTTACCTGAGGGTTGTACAGACACTTCAACAAAATTTGAATGCTCTAACCCAGAAGGTTGGGAAGAATGGCTGTTGGGTAAGCAACCAGTAGTATCTGTCACATACTGTTTCTCTATATCCCCCACAGTACCTAGCAGTTATTAAATATTGGTTGAAGCTATGGTGAATGACATATGCAGTAATATAGTGAACTAGCACTTTTGCAAGACAGTCCTAAGCTTTGGTAGTTTGAAGCTCAGGGAATTGTTTTCACAAGTTGTTGACTTTTTGCCTTAGGGCCTTGCAAACCCTTGAGATAAGATTTATTCTCCAAGTTCTTGCATATTGCAGGATACAATATGGGTAAGCTTGAAAGGAAGTAAGTGAGGGAGAGAGCTCACAGTGCCAAAGGGACATCGCTGCTTCCCCAGGATGACATCTTTGCCCCCCTCAGGTCCCTTACATCAAAGTTTCCCAGCGGCAGCAGCAACACAAATAATACATTAAAAGGGAAAAGATCAAGCATGGAAGTACATGGCTGAAAGGCTGAATTCTGATGTTAGGAAGAAAGAGAGAGGGAAGTGCCCCCTCCCTTTTTAATCTTTGAGTTATATTTCTTCTTCCCTTGGTTAGTGAATACAGTTCTGTTATTTCTGCAAATGGCTTCTTTCTGAACTGTATGTGTACATGCTGTGGAAATATGTGGGTACACCAGCTAGGATGATTCATTTCCTGAAAGTATCCAGCAATTGAGGGAATCATATCACCACATTACAGGTTTGGGCACCCCTTAATGCAGTGAGCCAGGAGTTATCATATTCATGACCCCTTTGTTGTTTAACCAGCCGGGATCCTAGGAAATCCTGAGGCAGAAGGACACCTTTCTCAAGAAATGACAAATCATTAGTCAGTTTTCAAATAATTTTACTAGGATGAATTCTAGGAAAGGAAACCTCAGGGTTGATTGTAAAAATTGTTGTACAAGTAAGGCTTTTTAGGCGTGTTGCCTTTACTTTTAGCAGAAACAGAGAATGAGAAATTTCAAACGTCGAAGATGCAGAGTCCAGCTCTATGCCACTTTACCCTCAATGTAAAGATATTTGTAGCAAGATGTAGTTAAGAAGTGGGGAACACAGCGTCCTCTGACCTCAGATCATCTCAGGGTTCAAATCTTGACTCTTTATTGACTAGCTGAGTGACCTTGGTCAGATTGGTTAAACTCTCTAAGTCTCTGTTCATTTTTAAAATGGGTATGATAATATCCTCTTAGAATTGCTAGGATTAAAAAAAATTATCTATGTAAATGCTTAAAACAGTTCATTCATCATTGCAAAGGATGGGGCAGTGATTGAAATGCTAGAAAGAGATATGGGACCCTCATCCTTTTGTAATAGGGGTGTGGAGAGCTGGAAATGGTGCCCTAGTGGTTATATCTTCTTCTTGTTCTGCACCCACCCCACCCCGACTCTTAGTTGGCTTCCAGGGGGCATGGTATTCTCTATACAGAGAAAAAAAACACAGGAGAGTTTTTCCTGGGAAGCCTAGCTCAGAAAATAAACAGTGGTGTGAGCCACTTGCCTCTATTTGGCCCACTTCTTGATGAGGTCAATTGAACTAGGATTCCAAGGAGAGCAAAGGTAGGGTCCCACTTCTGGCCATCTCAGCTGAGGCTCTTTGCGTTAGGCTGTAAAACATTTTGTTTATTTTTCCATTCTCTCTTCTCAAAGTTGCATCAGCTCAGGAAAAGCAGATATTCCTGAATCTGTTTTAACCTGGTGTAAACGTTGTTTTTTTCTCAGACAATGATAGAAAATATGAGCCACTCTGGGAGAAATTCAGAATAGTAAAAACATGATTGTGAAATATTTTATAGAACATCAAAACCTATGAATATGATAAATAATAAGTATTCATATTCTACTGTCTTTTAATTCTAACATATATACTCAGATAGTTACATAAATATCTAGTTAGCTTTCTGCATTACATGATTTTCTTCAGGCCGTTGTGACTATTGTGGTTACTTTTCCCTATATTAGATTGATATATTAATATTTATCATAACCCATGCTATAAAGCTATAACGTGGTTTTCTTTCTAAAATTTTGCCCTCACAGCTTCTTCAGTACAGAGTGGCAACAGTGGGCGGATTCACTGTTACCAAAGCTGCTGACATATTGTTGTTCTTTGTTATCTTATCTGAGTCCCTTCCTGCTGTTATAGCAAGATTCCGCAACTGGGTAATGTATAAATAACAGAAATTTATTTCTCCCTGTTCTGGTTGCTGGGAAGTCGAAGATCAAGGCATTGGCAGATTGAATGTCTGCTGAGGAATAGGTGTCTTCTTCCAAGATTCTATCTTGTTGCTACATCCTCACATAGCGAAATGTGGAAGGGCAAAAGGGGGCTGGGGCACTCCCTTCCACCTCTTTTATAAAAGCACTAATCACATTCATGATGGGGAAGTGCTTCCCATTCATGATGGTGGAGTGTTCATGACTTAATCACTTCCTAAAAGACCCTCTATCTTAATATTATCACATGGATTGTTAGGTTCCAACATATGAATTTTGGGGGGGCACTTATATTTAAACCATAACATCTTTCCTTCTAGAAAAGAATATTAACTAAGGAAGTTAGTGTAGTTCCTGATGCCAACAGATATTCTCCATGTCATATTCCATAAGTTATCTCTAGTTCCTTTACTTTTATGGTTACTGATTGAATATTGAAGTAAATTTCATATATGAATGTCTATCGCTGTACACATAGCTTAAATAGGAGAGGGACTTGCAGGAGATCTGACAGAGAGGTGAGAATGAATCTTTAGGGTAAAATGCCTGATTGTTAAAGCCAAACCCCACTGTTTACTGATGATCTAATCTTGAGACAGTCACTTTGTGACTCTCAGGTTTGTTTGTAAAATGAGACTAATTTTGACACGCAGATGGAAAATTAGTTAAGAGGATCAACTTAAAACTTTTATGTAATACTTCTTGTTAGTATTTGTCTAGCTGCATTGGCCTCAATGTCCTTGTCATCATTCCTAGTAAGCTACATAGTAACCCAAAGCATCTATTACTTAATCTTACTCACAACGTAGAAAAAGCAATGTTTTCCTATGGACTTGGGATTTTCTGCCCCCAAGACCGTGGACTCTAATTTCTCAGTCAATGCTCAGATACTGATTTAAAGTTTAAGAATTGTTCTTAGTCAGATTCTCTCTGTCTCTGTACTCTCCTTTCTTTACCTGGTTTTACAATTGTAATTTTTTTTCTTTCTTTGCTTTCTTATAATCAGAACATCAGGGTGACTTTTGCAATATCATTAAATATCAGAATTAAAATAGCAGGTCGCCTGTTTCACAGACTATTTTTCTTGAAGGAATATCTTTAGTTAAAAGTTGACCAAATCCAAAATAGGGCTTTATTTTTATATATTTCCATGTCTTAGTTTGCTTCTGATATATCAGTGGCATTTTGTTCAATCTGCATAAGCTGCTGTGTAGAACAGGAAATTGCAAAAGGAACACGAGTTACTGACTATCATGCCTGTTACTAATTTATCCATGTGGAGTTCATTTCCTCCGGCAAAGCCCAGGATTGGAAATGATGGATGCTTTCCAGGGATCCTAATCCATCATCAGATGAATACGCTGCCACCTCCCCAAGGAAGCACCTGGTTCGTTGAGATGCTTAATTCTCTCCTTATTTTCATTACTGTTTCTTATTTGTGTGGATTATTTTTCTTCAGTAATCTGGGCTTTACATGACTGAATAAGAAAATCATTTGTTCGTGGATGCATTTATCCATTCATTCATTTAGTCAATAAAAATGCATTGAGGGTCACTTTGTGCTAGTCCCATTATAATGCACTGAAAATAGAAACGTGAATATAAATTCATTCTAGCCCTCAGGATTTCTAGTCTTGGAGATCCATGATCAGATAAACCAGGCTTACAATGAACTATATATTTGAAGGAAGGACTATCTCTGTACTATTGCTATGGGAGAGTAGTGATAGCTATTTTTTAAATACAAGTAACAAAAAATTGTTACTTGTGTGCCAGGCACTGTTCTAAGCACGTGGAATGTATTAACCCATTAAATCTACACAACCTTATGAGGTAGATACAATGTTATCTACTTTTATAGTTGAGAAAATTAGGCACTGAGTGTTTAAGAAACATGCCCATTGTCATGGAGCTGATGCTTTTTTTCTTTTGCTTGTAAGGAAAGGCCAGCTGAAGGAAATGACTTTCTGCTGCTGACGTTGGTAAGTGTGTTGTGATGAGATAGATGACTCCATTGTGTATTTTAGGCACAGGGCTGCCCTTAAAGGGAGTGGTTATGTACACTTCTCCTCTGGGGAGAAGTCAGGGCCTGGGGAGGAAGGTAGACCTTAGATCTGGAAGATCTTGCCTTCCCATGAGTCTCCCTCTTCTGAGCTTGGACTCATAAGTGCCCAGATATGACTCAGGGTGCTCCTGCATTGTAGATATGCTATGTACCTTTGTCACAGGACAGCCTGAGACTGTGGGTTCCCAGGAGAGTTTATGAGGGATAATCATAGTAATAATGATGATTGTGAGTATTGTTAGTATTTATCGAGCACTTCTCTAGCAGACATTATTCAGTGCTTTGAATATATTGGTTACAATTGTCTAACAATGCAATGAGATATATACTATATGCATTTAACTGATGAGACTAATGAAGAATAGAGAGTTTAAATAATTTGTTCCTGATTATACTAGTAAGTGAATGTATTAGGCCATTCTGACATTGCTGTAAAGAAATACACGAGACTGGCTAATTTAGAGTGAAAAGAGGTTTAATTGGCTTACAGTTCTGCAGGCTGTACAGGAGGCATAGGGGTATCTGCTTCTGCTTAGGGAGCTTATACTCATGGCCAAAGGCAAAGCAAGAGCACAAAGTTCACATGTTAAAAGCAGGAGCAAGGGAGTGGGAAAGGTACCACACACTTTTAAACAACCAGATCTCATGAGAGCTCACTCATGGGGGCAGCACCAGGGGGATAATGCTAAACCATTCATGAGAAATCTGCCCCCATGATCCAATCACCTCCTACCAGTCCTCACCTCCAACACTAAGGATTACAATTTGATGTGTGACTTTGTGGGGACACAGATCCAAACCATATCATTTCACCCCGGCACCCTCAAATCTCATGTCCACCTCACATTGCAAAATACAGTCATGCCTTCCCAACAATCTCCGGTCTTAACTCATTACAATAGTAATTCAAAGTCCAAAGTCTCATCTGAGGCAAGGCTAGTCCCTTCCCACCATAAGCCTGTAAAATAAAAAACAAGTTAGTTATGTCCAAGATACAATAGGAGCACAGGCATTGGGTAAACATTCTCATTCTAAAAGTAAGAAATTGGCCAAAAGAAAGGGGCTACAGACCCCATGCAAGTCAAACTCAACAGGGTAGTCATTAAATCTTACATCTTCAAAACAATTTCCTTTGACTCCATGTCCCACATCCAGGGCACACTGGTGCAAGGGGTGGGCTCCCAAGGCCTTGGGCAACTCTGCCCTGTGGCCTTTCAGTGTTCAACCCCTGAAGCTGCTCTCACAGGCGGGTATTAAGTGCTTGCAGCTTTTTCAGGTGCACAGTAAAAGCTGTCAGTGGATCTACCATTTTGGGGTCTGGAGGATGGTGGCCCCTTTCTCACAACTCCACTAAACAGTGCCCTGGTGGTGATTCTGTGTGGGGGTCCAACCCCACACTTACTCTTTACACTGTCCTAGTAGAGGTTCTGCTGATGGCTCTACTCCTGCAGTAGGCTTTTTCCTGGACCTCTGGTCTTTTCCATAATCCCCTGAAATCTATGTGGAGGCTCCCAAATTTCAACTCTTCACTCTGTGCACCTGTGGACTTAAAACCATGTGTAAGCTGCCAAGGCTTACAGCTTACCCATTCTGAAGCAGCAGCTGAAGTTGTACCTAGGCCCCTTTGAGTCAGGGGTAGAGCTAGAGTCACCAGGATACAGGGAGAACTGTCTTGAGGCTGTGCAGGGCAGAGGCCCATGCACTGGCTCTGGCCCATGAAACCATTCAGTCCTTCTAGGCCTTGGGGCCTGTGATTGGAGGGGCTCCTGCAAAGGTTTCTGAAATGCCTTCAAGGCCTTTTTCCCATTGTCCTGGCTATCAGCACCTGGCTCCTTTTTAATTATGCAAATTTCTGAAGCTTTCTTGAATTTTTCCCCTGCAAATGGGGTTTTCTTTTCTTCTACATTGCCAGGCTGCAAATTTTTCAAACTTTAAAATGCTCTGCTTCTCCTTTAAATAAGTTGCAATTTTAGGTCATGTCTTTGCTCACACATATGAGCATAGGTTGTTAGAAGCTGCCAGGGCCACATCTTGAAAGCTTTGCTGTTTAGAAATTTCTCCTGCCAGATACCCTAAATCCTCACCTTCAAGTTCGAAGTTCACATATCTCTTGGGCAGGGGCACAATTCAGCCAAATTCTTTGCTAAGCCATAACAAAAGTGACCTTTGTTACAGTTTCTAGTAAGTTCCTCATTTCCATGTGAGACCTCCTCAGCCTGGACTTCACTGTTGATATTACTATTAGCATTGTGGTCACAACCATTTAACCAGTCAAGAGGAAATTCCAAACTTTCCCTCATTGTCTTGTGTTCTTCTGAGTCCTCCACACTCTTCCAACCTCTGCCTGTTACCTAATTTCAAAGCTGCTTCTACATTCTCAGGTGTCTTTATAGTGATACCCCACTCCTGGTATCACTATATACCCCACTAAATATTCTGCATTAAGTCACTCTTGTGTAACTATTAAAAACACTACAGATTGTGTCATTTATAAAGAAAAGAGGTTTAATTGGCTCATGGTTCTGCAGGCTGTACAGAAAGTATGGTGGCATCTCCTTCTAGGGAGGCCTTAGGGGGATTTTATCCATGGCAGAAGGCAAAGTGGGAGAAGAAAGTTTACATGATAAGATCAGGAGCAAGAGGTGGGGGGGATGCCATACACTTTTAAATTACCAGATCTCATGAGAACTCACTCATGATCATGAGGACAGTACCAAGGTTTTGGTGCTAAACTGTTCATGAGAAATTCGCTCCCACGATCCAGTCACCTCCCACCAGGCCCTACCTCCAACATTAGGGATTAAAATTCAATGTGAGATTTGATGGGGACACAAATCTCAACCATATCAGTGAAGAAGTTGCCCAAGAAATTAAGGAAAATGCTGTGGCCATACTGGGGACAGAAGTGTTAAAGGTAGAGAAGGGCCTTAACGCAAGGGTGGCCTTAGCAACAGCAGCCCAGGCCTGTGGTGGTGACCAGAGACAGTGTGGACTGTCAGGAGGGTCCATGGGAGTGGGAGCATCAAGAACATCAAGATGAGCAGTGGACGCACAGGGTAGGTCCAATCATGGTAATGGAGGAGAAGCTACAGCAGAGCAGGGGAGACAGGGCAGCTGTGCAAGAATGTAACTATTCATGTCATTTGTCTGCAGGAACTGCTGGAGAGGGAAGAGGGAACTTCAGACTATATGCTGAGGTCCTAAAATAATGCAGGAGGAAACTGCAAGCTCACAAAATTTGCATATACTTTAATGTTTTTCTAGTTCAATTGATATTTATTAAGCACCTATGTGTCAAGCATTGTTCTAGAGCAGACAAAACCCCTGCATTCATAGAGCTTAATCAGAGAAGAAATACAACAAAGAATGTATGTAAAATGTGACACGTGGCTTGACACGTAGTGATAAATGCTACAGATAAAGCAGGGAAAGGGATAGGAAGTGTGGGGCTGGGGTGAAGGACTTGCAATTTTAGGTTGGAAATACACTATGAATGTAATAGTTAATGAAATTCTAAGGTGAAGGAGATAAAAGATGAATCACACATACGGGAGGAGAGAATGATAGAACAATGATGAGAGCAAGTTCAAAGGCTCAGAGGCCAGAGAATTCCTGGCTTGTTCAAGGAATGGCAAGTGGGCCATTTTGGTGTCTGAATCAGAGTGAACGAGGGGCAGGGTACTAGGGGATGAGGTTGGAGAAGTTGGGGCAGAAAGCAGGTTACTTTGAGAACCTTTACTTTTGTTCCGAGATGGAAAGTTGATGAAAGACCTTGAGGCAATATCAGCTGGTGAGCATTTAAACATGATCACTCTGGCTTTTTCTTTGAAAATAGGGTCAAGGGAGAAAGCAGGTAGGTTAGTTTGGGGGCTATGCAGTAATCCAGGTGAGATGTGACGGTGGCTTAGCCTAGGTTGACAGCAATGGAACTAGTGGCAGGAGTCAGATTCTGCAAATAATCTGGCTTTGCTTATGGCTTGGATGTAGAGTATGAGAGAAGTCCAGAAAGATTCCTGTGTTTTCATATGAGCATATGAAAGAATGGACTTGACATATTTCTGCAATGGAAAAGACTAGGAAGAGTAGGTTTGTGGTACATAGGATCACAAGCTCAGGCTTGCATATGTTAATTTGGGACACCTATTAAATATCCACATGTTCATGTATGCTCATTTGTGTCCAATACTTGCTGAGACTGAAGAATACTCTTTGAATTAATTGAATCAAATAAAGTAAAAAATATATTGAAAATTCTTAGAGGTGACAGAGAGTCAAAGCAAATTCATGTCATTGATGTTGTCCACACGATTTGGTTAAATGAATTCATAGAGGGGAAGGCCCTTAGCTGGGTAACTCCCTTGGCAGGGTAAATCCTTAAGCAGAGTGGCAAGCATGGTGTCGCTGGAGAACAATGCTTTCAAAAAGCAATGTCTAGGGCTCATAGCTCTCTGAAAGAAAATATCAGTATGATATGCTTGGATAGACTTTCTTCTCTTTTTTCTGTGATACCAGTAAACCTTCTGAAACTTGCAATTAGTTAATATACTTAAGCAAACCTTTTTGGTTTTCATCATTTGAAAGTTCAAATCAGTCATATTCTATTATTTCTATTGCGTAGGTTGAGAAGATCTTTGGTTTCTAGCTGGTACTGTTTACTCTCTCCACTTTTATTTTTTTATTATACTTTAAGTTCTAGGGTACATATGCACAATGTGCAGGTTTGTTACACATGTATACATGTGCCATGTGGGTGTGCTGCACCCATCAACTCGTCATTTACATTAGGTATATCTCCTAATGCTATCCCTCCCTCCTCCCCCCATCCCATGACAGGCCCCAGTGTGTGATGTTCCCCTTCCTGTGTCCCAGTGTTCTCATTGTTCAATTCCCACCTACGAGTAAGAATGTGTGGTGTTTGGTTTTTTGTCCTTGCTATAGTTTGCTTAGAATGATGGTTTCTAGCTGCATCCATGTCCCTACAAAGGACATGAACTCATCCTGTTTTATGACTGCATAGTATTCCATAGTGTATATGTGCCACATTTCTTATTCCAGACTATCATTGACGGACATTTGGGTTGGTTCCAAGTCTTTGCTATTGTGAATAGTGCCACAATAAACATACTTGTGCAAGTGTCTTTATAGCAGCATGATTTATAATCCTTTGGGTATATCCCCAGTAATGGGATGGCTGGGTCAAATGGTATTTTTAGTTCTAGATCCTTGAGGAATCACCACACTGTCTCCCACAATGGTTGAACTTTGTGGTTGAAGTTTACAGTCCCACCAACCATGTAAAAGTGTTCCTATTTCTCCACATCCTCTCCAGCACCTGTTGTTTCCTGACTTTTTAATGATCACCATTCTAACTGGTGTGAGATGGTATCTCATTGTGGTTTTGATTTGCATTTCTCTGATGGCGAGTGATGATGAGCATTTTTTCATGTGTCTGTTGGCTGCATAAATGTATTCTTTTGAGCAGTGTCTGTCCATATCCTTCACCCACTTTTTGATGGGGTTGCTTGTTTTTTTCTTGTAAGTTTGTTTGAGTTCTTTATAGATTCTGGATATTAGCCCTTTGTCAGATGAGTAGATTGCAAAACTTTTCTCCCATTCTGTAGGTTGCCTGTTCACTCTGATGGTAGTTTCTTTTGCTGTGCAGAACTCTTTAGTTTAATTAGGTTCCATTTGTCCATTTTGGCTTTTGTTGCCTTTGCTTTTGGTGTTTTAGACATGAAGTCCTTGCACATGCCTATGGCCTGAATGGTATTGCCTAGGTTTTCTTCTAGAGTTTTTATGGATTTAGGTCTAACATTTAAGTCTGTAATCCATCTTGAATTAATTTTTGTGTAAGGTGTAAGGAAGGCATCCAGTTTCAGCTTTCTACATACAGCTAGCCAGTTTTCCCAGCACCATTTATTAAATAGAGAATCCTTTCCCCATTTATTGTTTTTTGTCAGGTTTGTCAAAGATCAGATGGTTGTAGATGTGTGGTATTATTTCTGAGGGCTCTGTTCTGTTCCATTGGTCTATATCTCTGTTTTGGTACCAGTACCATGCTGTTTTGGTTACTGTAGCCTTGTAGTACAGTTTGAAGTCAGGTAGCGTGATGCCTCCAGTTTTGTTCTTTTTTGCTTAGGATTGTCTTGGCAATGCAGGCTCTTTTTTGGTTCATATGAACTTTAAAGTAGTTTTTTCCAGTTCTGTGAAGAAAGTCATTGGTAGCTTGATGGAGATGGCATTGAATCAATAAATTACCTTGGGCAGTATGGCCATTTTCACGATATCGATTCTTCCTATCCATGAGCATGGAATGTTCTTCCATTTGTTTGTATCCTCTTTTATTTTGTTGAGCAGGGGTTTGTAGTTCTTCTTGAAGAGGTCCTTCACATCCCTTGAAAGTTTAATCCCTAGGCATTTTATTCTCTTTGAAGCAATTGTGAATGGGAGTTGACTCATGATTTGGCTCTCTATTTATCTGTTATTGGTGTATAGGAATGCTTGTGATTTTTGCACATTGATTTTGTATCCTGAGACTTTGCTGAAGTTGCTTATCAGCTTAAGGAGA
>NW_012119821.1:1897993-1917575 GCF_000951035.1 Colobus angolensis palliatus | reverse complement strand
CAGTACCTCAGTTGAAAATGCAGAAATCACCTGTCTTCTGTGTCCCTCACGCTGGGAGCTGGAGACTGGAGCTGTTCCTATTCGGCCATCTTGCTCTGCTCCCCAAAAATTCAGTTTCTTAGCCACACTAGCCACATTTCAAATGATCAATAGCCACACAAGGTCAATGGCTATTGTATTGGACAGCACAGATCTAAAACATTTCCCTCATCACAAAAAGTTATATTGGTCACAGCTGATCTAGATAATGAAGCTAGCCACAGCTTTTTCTCTTTCCACTAAGGCAAGGACAGACACAGGTGGAAATGACAACATGGGGCATGGTTTATACACTTACATGCACTTCCTGGCTCTGGAGGGTTGTTGGAGTCTGAGCAGCATAACCAAGTGAGTGCACAGGACTTTTTCCTTTGTTTTTTCATTCTATCTCTGAAACCTTAGGGGAAGGGTAACTTTTGTGTGTATGTGTGGAGTGGTTCTGTGTGGATTGGTAGGATTTTATATTATAAAGAGATATTTCGGCTGTGAAATGTGACCCATTAGGTTATAAGTTAGTGGATTGTACAGGCATTAAAACAAAAGAAATAGAGTGAAAAATATCAGCATGCTTCTTGTGTAGTGAGAGTAAATAATATTTTGTAAGATTTTGTTTCAGGTATGTATATGTTTGGATATATTTGTTCAGTGTGTAAATTGTGTCTCTGAATCATGTTTAAAATGTATTTGAAAGCTAACTCTGAAGTTTAAAAACTGAAATGAAGTATCTTGAATCCTGCAGCAAATAACATGCAGCAAGTGAAAGCTTAGAAGCTCTTTTAGTTATTAATGCCAAAGACCATTTGTTAGGTCTCACCTGAAAGCTGCTTATAGAAACAAAAGGAAACAGGGCATTTTGCTTTATGAAGAGGAACATCTTTAAGGAAATCATGTAGCAGTGTACAAGGGTAGAATAGGTGAGGTGGGATAATCAGGATAATTGCTGTCATCTAATGTTCTTTAGTACCTAATGGCAAATGCACTTGTGAAGAAGGCATCTTTTAAATGTGAAAGAGGTACATGGTATTCAGTTACATCTGAGTACCTTATTTCCATTTTGTTTGATGCACTTTTAGCACAAGAGATACTTGTCCCATTTCCATTGATTTTTGCTAAGTCACATAGTATATATGTATATATATATACACAATGAAATTACATATACAAGTTATCATTGTATGGATCAATATGTTCTACTTATGTATAATTAGGCCTTCTATAAGAGTGGCAGTGATAATTTAATTTTCTGATTAAAAAACCTATTTTCCTCCTGGTTCTAAAAAGTATAGCAATGTGCTTTCTAAATGGGAGAAACTCTTCCTTTCCTTCGCTAACTCCTGGGTTTTCTGCTTTTAGTTGGCCTTTCTGTCCAGTTTGAGAAGGAATTGCTAAAACTTAACGTGTATTTTGTTCTGCCTTGCTGGCTCCAACACTGTACTAGCCTGGGAAAGGACAGAAAACGGGTACCAGCACTCTAGTTGGAGATGCCAGTTCCAAATCATCTCCCATCCTAGGGAAGTTCTGAGAGAATTTAACAGTTGTCACTACTCCCTAATTCTGCTCATTCGTTATTTGCTTATTGTCTGATGTCTGATATTAGATGTTCTATTATTAGACTGTAAGCTCCATGAGTGCAGGAACCTTGCCTGTTTTGTTTACTGCCATCACTTGGAACAGTACTTGGGACATGCATTAAGTATACGATATGATTGCGGAGTACAAGGATCCTCAGACTAGGGTCTCCGGATCAGCAATATTAGCCTTGTTAGTAGCACAGGAGACTTTTTAGTAACACCCATTCTGAGCCCCAACCTTACCTACTGAATTGGAAACCTGGCGTGACGTCTAGCTGTCTAGGTTTTAACAAGCCCTCCAGGTGATTAGGATCCATGTTAATGTTTGAGAAGCATGGGTTTAATGAGTCCTTAAGTTAGGAGAGTTGAGGGTGTTCTGGGGGATTTTTGTATGCTCTTCTCAAATATGGATCTTCTCATTTAGCTTTTTCATCGAAGGCTTTATAGAGTGGGTTAGAGAAGATGACAATACAAGTTATAGAAATAAGCCAGTGAGGTAGGCTCTTGAAATCCTCATCTGTCAGTCTTTGAAGACATAATTGATATGGTTGGATCCTCGTGTTATTTCTCTGAAGAAATTCTAAAGGTGAGAATTGTATTTGATAGTGCTTACTGTTGAGCAATGAAATTGTTGAAACCAACTTTATAATCTCCAGACATGAAAATGTTTTTTTTTGAACTAGTGATACTACTTGCATAGAGTATAATAAGTGGCCAGAAATGCTATTATTGTTGTTACAGCATTTGCCTTAAATCTTTTGCAATTATAATCTCTAAATGTTCAACTATAGTGATATAAGTAAACAAAATTATGCTATAGCCATTCTTTGGATTATTATGTAGGCAATACAATTCTAAGTAATTCGAGGTGACATGGAATGTTTTATCTAAAGCTAACTGAACAAGGCAGTTCACAAGACCAACTTTTCTATACCATGTTATTTACACACATGTGTAAATAGAAAAGAGACAGGAAACACATCATCATCATAATTTCTTTCCTGGATGATGTAATAGACTGCTGACTTCCATAACTTTTCTTTGAATTTTTCATTTGTTTAAAATCAAGATTTTAAAATCAATATAGCATATTGATGCTAAAAAACTGAAAGGAAAAACGTAACTGTTCTACAGTGATAACAACTATATTTATATTTTCTTCTGGTTTTATTTCATATGTATGCATTTTAAAATATGATTGGGTTGATCAAACAAATTTTAGCATTTATAAAGGCCCCCAAACAAGGAGACTGGAAACTGTATTACTAGCATTTTCTTTCTGAAACTGATGTTTAAGGGTTGCAAATTTCTTGGTATAGTTAGAATAGCTGCAGAACATTTAGTACTCTGAAATCCATTCATTTATTTTTTGAGACAGAGTCTTGCTCTTGTCACCCAGGCTGGAGTGCAATGGCACAATAACCTAGCTTCCTGGGTTCAAGCAGTTCTCCTGCCTCAGCCTCCCGAGTAGCTGGGATTACAGGTGCTCACCACCATGTCTAGCTAATGTTTGTATTTTTAGTAGAAATGAAGTTTTGCCATGTTGGCCAGGCTGGTCTCGAGCTCCTGACCTCATGATCTGCTCGCCTCAGCCTCCCAAAGTGCTGGGATTACAGGCATGAGCCACCACATCCAGCCTGCAATTTAGTTTTTAAAGAAAGAGCCAATTACATAGAACATTGTCAGTTCAGATGTACTTCCAGGGGGTGTCTTAGGAAGAGAACACAGATCGGAATCTGTAAAGCCAACTTTTCTAATAGATGTAAGACGAGGGTAGTGCACGGGAAGGTGGAAGGGAGATGAGATGGGCAAAAGTGTAGAGAGGGTCCTGAAGCCTGAGATACCCTTCCATGAGGGTGAGATTTCAGGTTCAGCCCCACCAAAAGTGAACATCAATGATGCTTTAAGAGCTACATGAGTCACTGCCTCTGCTTTTAGGAAACTTACTCTATTGTTTATGATTTCCTCTTTCTTTTGAGTGAAATATAACTCAGGAAAAAAAATTAAGCAAATGGTATTTGAACTCACAGTTCTGAGTAGCAGAAGCAGAGTTAGGCCATTTCAAATCAATCAGAATAAATGTCCGGGGTAGAAATCGCTCAGGAGCAGCTAGTTACTGAGACCTTGGGTCACTATATTGCACACAAATTTCTTGCTTCCATATGATACAATGGCTCTAATATTTTGCACTTTTACTGAAATTTTAGTAAAAATATACAGATTTAAATCTTTGATCCATTTGAGATTTTCCCTAGTGTAAGGAGTGAGGTATTTTTTTTTCCAGATTGGTGTGTGGTTATCACAACATTATTCATTGATTCAAAATGCCAGATTTGTCATATCCTAAGTTCCTTATGTATTTGAGCCTGTTTCAACTTTGTTCTATTAGTCTCTTTTATGCAGGCACTAGTACCAATGATTCCATTTGTAATACATTTATAATGTTTTATTACCTGGTGGGGTTGGTTACCTTTCAGTGCTCTTCTTTTTCTATTTTTTGTGGCAGTTTTTGATTATTATACATGATTTTAAGAGTCAACTTGTCCAACTTAAAAACTAATGAGAAAATTGATATGTTTATAACTGGGTCTTCTTATTCAAGAATAAGGTAGCTCTTTCTATTTTTCCAGCACCCTATGTATTTTCTGTGTTTCAAAGGTTTCTTCATCTAGAACCAGGACATCTCTTGAAAATTTTATATAAATGTATTTTATCTTTTTGTAGGTGTTGTAAGTGAGCTTTTTTCTTGTATTTTGAAATTGTTTGTTACCTTTATATAAGGAACCCATTGGTATTAATATATTAATATAATAACCAGTTATATTACTAAATTCTGTTACCATTTCCTATTGATTTTCACCTGATTTTCTTGGAGCTTGCAGATGTGAAGTCATATATTCTAAAATGATTAACTTTATTCCAATTTTTATGTCTCATATCTTTCTCTTGGGTAACTTAATGGCAACTTCTAAAACAGTGCAACTATTATAATGTGAATCCTTTAAAAAAATAATACTATGGAAATATTTCTAATAATGATTATGATGATAAAACTGAATAGGCTTGTAGTACTAATTATGTTCTAAACTCTTAAGTGTTTTACTTGTTAACTTATTAAGAGTGGCTGACTTGAATAGCCAAGACAATTCTAGGCAAAAAGGACAAAGCTGGAGGCATCAAATTACCCAACTTCAGACTACACTACATGGCAACAGTAACCAAAACAGTATGCTACTAGTACGAAAACAGACAGTTAGACCAATGGAACAGAACAGACAACCCGGAAGTAAGACCACACACCTGCAACTCTGATCTTCAGCAAAACTGACAAAAACAAGCCATTAGAAAAGGGTTCCCTGTTAAATAAACGGTGCTGGGGTAACTGGCTAGCCATATGCAGAAGATTGAAACTGGACCCCTTCCTTACACCATATACAAACATTAACTCAAGATGGATTAAAGATGTAAATGTAGAACCCAAAACTGTGAAAACTCGGGGAGACAACCTAGGCAATACCATTCAGGATATAGAGGTAGGGCAAAGATTTAATGATGAAGATGCCAAAAGCAATGACAACAAAAGCAAAAATTGACAAATGAAATCTCATTAAACTAAAAAGCTACTGCACAGCAGAAGAAACTATCGACAGGGTGAACAGACAACCTACAGAATGGGAGAAAAATTTTTCAACACTATGCACCTCACAAAGGTCTAATATCTAGCATCTATAAGAAACTTTGACACATTTACAAGGAAAAACACCTCATGAAAAATGGGCAAAGGACATGAACAGACACTTAAGGAGACATACATGAGGCCAATAATCATATGAAAAAATACATCTGAGAAATGCAAATCAAAACCACAGTGATACCATCTCACACAAGTTAGAATGGTTATTATTAAAAAGTCAAAAAATGAGAAATTCTTGCAAAGTTGTGGAGAAAAAGGAAAGCTTTTACACTGTTGGTGGGAGTGTAAATTACTTCAACCACTGTGGAAGAGAGTGCGGCAGCTTCTCAAAGACCTATAAACAGAACCATCATTCAACCCAGCAATCTCATTACAGGGTATGTCCCCAAAGAAATATAAATCATTCTGTTATTATTGAGACACACGCATGTATATGTTCACTGCAGCAGCATTCACAATAGCAAAGACATGGAAGCAACCTAAATGCCCATCAATGATAGACTGGATAAAGAAAATGCGGTACATACATACCATGGAATACTATATAGCTATAAAAAGAACAGGATCATGTTCTTTGCAGGGACATGGATGAAGCTGGAGGGCATTATTCTTAGCAAATTAATGCAGGAACAGAAAACCAAGTACAGCATGTTCTCACAAGTGGGATCTAAATTATGATAACACATGGACACAAAGAGGGGAACAGCATACACTGGGGCCTGTCAGAGGGTGGAGGATGAGAGCAAGGGGAGGATCAGGAAAAATAACAAATGGACACTAGACTTAATATCTAGGTGATAAAATAATCTGTACAATAAACCCCCATGATTCAAGTTTCCCTATGTAACAAATCCTCAAATGTATCCCTGAACTTAAAAGTTAAAAAAAGAGTGGCTGACATTTGACCTGAAATATATTTAGTTTACCACACACTGGAGATTCCAAATACTTTATTAAAAATTAAATTTCTTTATTCTTTCCAGATTTCTAAAATCAAATGCCATTTCAGCATCTGTATAGCTGAACATATGGAGTGCTTTTCTCTTTTGACTTGTTGACAGAGTGAATTACATTAATAAATGTCTTATAGTTGAATCATCCTGGTATGGTATGTGATATATCATTCTTTTACTGTGATTCTGGCTTCTATTTGCTATATTTTTATATAGAAATTTCACATTAATATTTATAAGTCAGATTAGACTATAATTTTATTGCTATATTTATCAAATTTCTATATCACTATCATGCAGGCTTCTTTAAAAACTGGCAGTTTTTGTTCCCTCTGTCTCATGGAAAATTTTAAACAATTGAGTTTGTTTCTTGAAGGTTTTATAGAACTCACCTGTAATATCATCAGTGCATGCGGTTTTTGTGAGGAAGTGTTTTGGTAACATTTTTTTTCTATTGCTTTTCATTTCTAGGGTCAGTTTTAAGTGATGTATAATTTTCTCTCCATTTCTTCTTGATTTTCACTTTTATGCATAGGTTTTTACAAAGCATTGCATTTAGATTTTTTTTTTCTTCTTCATGTTGGCATATATCTACTTTTCTCTGAGCTTTACCTCTCCTATTCCCATGCTTCTAAATTTGTTTGTTCTATTGCCCTCCTCAATCCCAAACCAATTTTAGCCCTAGATTTAATCTCAAAAGTCTACTCATTGGAGAAACATTACCATACAGCTTTTTATTTGTATATTTTAATATTTTTTCAAAACAGACTTTAAAAAAAAATCACTATTTTTCCAAAATGCTGACTTTGTTCTTGTCAGAGATTCATGATTTTTAAAACAGCTTTGTTTTCTAGATGAGGGAGAGAATAGAAAAGTAAGGTAAGATCATCAGCCTCACAATGCAGTTTAGGAGCAATGAATGCACTTAGCAGGGGAAATAGATTTGGTTTTAAAGAGCTACCACCTTTCTCATAACCAGAGGCTTTTAGGCTTTAGTGGTGAGTCGATCTCTCTTAGCAAGCTGGACTTCACAGACATAAAAGGGCATAGAGCACTCTTCATTCCATGTTCATTTTCAGCAATTTTTACTTTTATTTCTCACTTTACCTGCCACCCAACCCTCATCCCTCAGCCAAGCTTAGGACAGTGACATAAATGCTGGTTAATGACTTTGTGTAGTAGATATGGGCAAACTCAATGGGCTGAGGAAATTCTGACTTCACGGCCTGCCCGATTGAGAGCACCAGGGAGCCTGCTGCTTGGGGCTGAGGAACCACCCAGCAGAGCCATCAATTAAGAGGCAGTCATTTTCTTAAAAAATACAGTTCAACTCCTGGATGCTCCCAAAAGTGGAGGGAAGAGCTGTGTTTCCCATTTTGTTCCTAGTACCTATTAACTGATTCCTGAGCACATGCATGTCAACTAAATTGGTATTAGCTAGTGAGACCTAGAGGCTGGTTCTAATGGGTGCAAGCACTTGTGCAAGTGTTCAGGACTTTTAGAAAGAAACTTACATAATTGGGATATAGGTGGACCTCTAAAGACCTGCTAAAGATCAGAGGTCTCCCCAGACAGACATTTGCATCCAAGATAATGTAATGGAGGTCAGGAAAAAAATATTAGCACCTCTATTTGTACCCCCACCTTAAGTATTTTCATAAATGTAAATATTTTATATAGCATATTGGTTTATAAATGTGTGTGTGTATATAATGCATATATACATATATGTTCAAAATTTTTACTGATGGGGAAAAGAGAGAAGACCACTTCTACAGATAATCATCTTCCAGATTACCACTTAGCAGAGAATATACTAATCAATAATCAACAAGACAATCTGTCTTCAGGGAATTTATATTCTAGTAGGAAAAACATAATAAACCAATGAATTAAAAACAGTAATAGTGTATGATCATTTCTATCAAGGAATTAAATGGGGAAATGTGACTGACACAGCCATGTTGGGGAAGTATTCAGGGACCATGCCAACTTCAGGGTGGGCACAGCATTCGAGGCATATAGAACAGTAACTAAAAAGGGAAGGGAAGTAATGGTTCTATGACTACAAAATTTTCAAAGGCCAGTGTTGCCGGAGTGCATGGAGCAGGAACAAGAGCAGCAGTGGATAGATCAGGAAGCAGCCACATTCAGAGCTTTGTGGGCCATGGTGAGGAATTCCAGGGCCAGGAAACTTATGGGTATCTACATGCCTTTTGGTGTCATCCATTTGTCTCCATTGCCTGGCACATAATAGGGAAACACTAAGTATTTGAATGAAGTCTATAAATGATGGAAGAATTTGCATGAAGTTTTCTTGAGATGAAGGCATATTATGGGTTTTTTCATTTTGACCCCTGCTTACCCTTTGACTGGCAAATCACTGAGACTTCTACTTTTCCACTTCATACTGGATTACCAGAAGAGAGAAAAAACTCACAAAATAAAAACAAATAGGAAAAATAGTGAAGTATAATACATTGCTTTAGGTGTTGCCAGTGGAGGAAATCAGAAACATGTCTCTGATTTCTAAGTGTCTCTACTGTGCACTTTATTTTTGTGGTCATTAGCTATAATTTCATATATGTCATTAATTATAATATATGTGGTATCTTTTTTGGAGTCAATGAAGCTTATGTGTACCCCGTAGGTAATTATGAACTTGAATTTCTAAGATACAAACTTTTTAAAAAAAATCATTAGATTTATTATTTGGGGGGAAATTTGAAGAACTGAGGCATATGAATATAATTTAAAGACAGCTACCTTTTTAAATCCTTGTGGAAAGCAACCCATTTCATTAGAAGCTTTTGAATTTAAATCAAAAGGCAACGAATGTCCCAACTATCGGTATCAGGAAGAGGTATTTAAAGGCCACCACTTGAGGTAATCAATAAATACTTGTTTCAAAGATAAAAGGCACATTTTACCAAATTGTCAGGATGGCTATGTGCAGAAAGTGGCAAAAAGTTGAAAAAGTGGTCATTCCCAAGCATCACTGGACATTGAAGTCATTTTAGGGGAGATTTAAAAACCATAGATGCTGGGGTCACTGTTTCTCAGGTTGTTCTGATAACTGGGTAACACATTAAAAGTTTAAGGGCAGAGGTGGGAAAGTCCAGAAGTTTGACCTCCTGCTTTTAACATCCTAAAAGTCTCCCTGGCTGTTCCTGCTTGCAGTTATATGCTTTTGGCCCTGGTCTCTCCACAAGAGGAGGGCTGCAAAAGTGGAAGGAAAATTCTCCACCTGGACGCCAATAGTCCCCTCCCACTTCAAGGGAGCCTGGCAGCAGCAAGCCACTCCCTCCTGTATTTTTGATGTCTCTGCTTCCCAAGCTGTACATATGCTCAGATGTCTCTTCTTTAAAACAAAACCCCTTCCTCAAATGTCTTGTCCTTTTTAGCATCCTCCTCCTGTTCCCCCACAGCCTAGCATTTCACAGAGTAGATCACCCTTGCTGGCTGGACTTGGCATCTCCTGCACTGTCACCTCTTCTTCCAGGCATGTCTTCCACTATCAGTATCCCCAGCCCCTCCAAGGCTCACCACAGCCAGGGAAATAAAAACCACTTTGTTGGAATTGTCCTCACCAAGGTTACCAATGATTTTCTAGTTTCCCATATCCAGGAATTGTTTTCCAGTCCTTATTTAGCCTCTGGTAGAAACTATGTTTTCCGCCATTCTGTTCTTGAAACTTTGTCCTATTTTCTTTGACGCTTGTCTACCACTTCTCTCTTTGTTGCGCTCTGACCATCCTCACCTGTTTCACGCCCCACACCAGCACTTCTTATCTTTCACCCCTTAGTACTAGTGTGCTTCCAGCTGAAAGCTTTCATCTGCCTTCTTCTGTCTCCACATCCTCCCTTGTGGCCTTCTCCATTCCTCGTGCTCTGAGCCACACATACCTGCTCACTCTCCCCTGAGCCCTGCTTCACATGTTGAAATGCACACTGAATATTTCACACTGGATGTCTTATAGGCTTTGCACACTCTACATATCCAGAATGGAACTTGTTAGCTTTCCAACCAAATCTCTTGTCTCATGTTCTTCTGTCTTGCTTAATGGTCCTTTTGTTTGTCCAGCTTCTTCACCTAGAAACAAAGGAAAATATCAAGATATCTGCTTGCTCCTGGCCCCCCTCTCCAGTTGACCACCAAATCCTAATAATTTTGGGTTTAAGTATCCCAAATACTTTCTTCTTTGTCTACCACAGCCTTTGTCTTATTTCAGATATCAATACTTAGTTTCACAAGTAAATTATTGCAATAGCTCTAGTTTTCCTTTCTGCTAGTGGAATGTGTCCAACCAAATCCAGAAAAAAGTCCTTCAAACTTTTGGCGTGACTGGTAGGGTTCTTCATGGTTATCTATTCCTACTTCCTCTTTTCATGTATAATTTTCACACCACTATCTTTGCCCTGAACCATAAATATATATCCCAGGGCCAGTCACACTGAGCTATTTTATTCTCTGAATACTTTGTCTCATGACTCAATCGAGTTTCACACATTGGTTATTGTATATTGCCCCTCTGCTTGCAGTACCACTTACCCCATATTTGTAGTATCAGGCTCATTCTTCCTTCCAGACCAGCCTAAATGCTGCCTCCTCTGAGGAATTCTCCAGAGCCTCCCATGCAGGGTTAACAGTGCTCTTCTTTGTTGACTCATAGTGTGTTCACTCATCAGAAATCTGTTTTCTTATTGAATGTACCAAAGAACAGCCTCTGCAGGTAGAAAGTCACTTCCATGCCTCTGGTTCTTGGATGGGTCCTGCTGTATATTGGGTGCAATGTTGGATAAATGAATGGGTGGCCCTCTAATCAGAATGGCATTTGGTGAGAATTTCAGGTTGAATAGTCAGTAGAAGTGAAAGGTGACACAAGCAGATGAGATATTTTGGGTCACAATGTGTCTACCTATCCCTGGAGTGTAGAAAACACCCAGATATACCCATCTGCTGGGCCAAAGGTGAGCTTTAACCACCAGACTCTAGTACCACTCTGTATCAACTCACTTACTTGGCCTTACACTCTTGCTCCAATTCTCTCTTCTCTAAATTTCATATCACATGGTATCACATCTAACTACAGTCCCACCTTAGCCCCAGTGACTTAGAATTTGCTCTTAATCTCACTCAGTTTGAAACTTTTCATTCTCTGATTGGCTCTGCAATACCTCACGCTACTTGTTCTCCTCCTTTGTCTCAGGCAGAAACTCTTCCCCTCCTAAACCTGAATAGCTGCCTTGCCAAATAACTAGATCCCTGGTGGGTCCTGGTCTAGTCCTACTGTGAGGGGAAAATTGACATAAGCAATTTTAATGATTGTGTTTTTTTTCTCAAACTCCCATTTTCTATCATAATTAGTCATGGATACACATAAAACAAAAATAGGGATAACGATTTTGTGTCTTTGAGAGAATCAGTTAGTTTGGGATATCTCAAAAATATGTCTTTTCTGCGAGAGGGTAAATGATGACATATCGTTTTCAGCTGGTATGGTTCCAGAAGTTTCTGAGATAATGGTAATTACCCAAACAGTATCAACCCATTTGTCCTGTTGAAAACTCTCTGGAGAGTGTTCTAAAGATATGGCTTGGAAATAAAATTAAGACCTGCTGCTATGAGATGAATCCCAAGAGGCAATGGGGCTTCGCCGGTACTTACTAGTGTATATGTAATGTTAATGGTCATGATTACCAATGGCTCCACAAGGAAAACCAAGCCCCTGTGAAGGAAAACTAAAATCAACACGGAAAACCAAAAGCCCCTGTGAAGAGACACCTGAGCAAGAGAATGACTATACGTTACACGGTGTCATCTGAGAAGAAGGGAGACCAAATTACTATGGAAAGTTCTGTGTAAGAAGTTAAAGAAGAGTTCCTCAATGGGTTTTGTTAGGCCTTCTTGAACAGGCATAAATGTCTTTTCTCTTTGTCTTTGTCCTTTGATTTTGCCATTAAGTGAAAAGGAAACTCATTTAGAAGGATTAATACCCCAACAGTGATTAAGAATTTATCGTCTAACAATACCATGTGGATTAACTCACTTATCTCACACTGTGAAGATGCTTCTCACCCTGTGAAGTAGGCCACATTCTTATCTCCATTTCACTGGCAAATACACTGAGGCTGAGAGAGGAGTAGTGGCTGTGCAAGTCATCTAGACAGTAGGTGTCAGAGCTCAGCATTGACTGTGGAAGCTTCACTTCAGAACCTGCACTTTTTGCTATTCTAACACTTCAACTTGAGCCTATGCTTAAGGATTGCCTGCTGAACTATCTGATCTGAGAGGTGAGGTGAACAAAAATGAGCTCTTGCTGAACTTGGCTCAGAAACAGAAGATGCCATCGAGACAGGGAAGTGGCAGGTCGTGGGAATCCAGGCCTTTGGCTATTTTGGATGAGTGAAAACTGGAATGTTGGCAGGTAGAAGACTAGAATGAAACTGTACACACAGCAGTGATCCTGGAGCCATCATGCCACCCAGTGTTCTGTATCAAGGAGGACAACAGAGATGAACCCACATGCACTGAGGCTGTAGAACCCGTAACTCTCCCCAGACCGCTTGGGCAGATGTGATGCAAAGTGATGTCATTAACTGACTTGTGATGGGGAAGGGATTAGAAATCCAAACCAGAGGAAAAGCAAAGGGAGACAAGGAATAGTTGTCAAAGGACAAATTGTCTGGCTGAGTGGTATAGAAATTAGAAAAGGCTGTAACTGAATTCAGGGAGATTGAGAATTCCTGGGACATGAGATTAGCACAAATGAGTCCCTGTGGTGACTTGTGACCTTCCCTCAACAGGACACGAGGGAGCCACCAGAAAAGGAGTTGAAAATGTGTAAGAAAGGGAGATTGTGGAAGACATTTTTACGTATTTTGTTATAAAATGTGTATGTCTTTGATTTCTAAAGTCATTCATGTAAAAAAACATTAGAATTGTAGTCCTGAACTTCTTTCTCTGCAGAAATTTTCAATATTATTCATTTCAAGGGCTTAAATTTCCTCTAATGTCAAGATCCTGTGGTTTTACAAGTAAAGACTGGCCCTAGATACATGGGGACTTATCTAGGTCATATTTCATGATTGATGTATTCTACCCTCAGGACATTAGTAGCTTCTTTTCACTTATCTCATTTTTTATATTACTGTTAATGACCTTTTAACCTATTTTCATACAAAGTAAAACCTCTCCTCTGGGAAAGGCAATTCCTGAAAAGACTTAGCACCAAAGCTGTTTATGGAGAAGAGCATTGTGGGGACAGGGTTAGGAAGAAATTATACAAAATTCCCTTTTATTTGGAAAAATTTATAATTTGGCCCATTTTCAAGTAATGAGAACTTTAAATAGAATGATACTTAAAAAAAACTTACTGGTTTAAAAAAAGTTAGAAAGGTTGCTGAGATATAAAAAAAATGTAAATGGAAATAAAAATAGGAACGAAAATGAGTCCCAGATTTAGTGAAGATGACAGCCCTCTTTAATGCCGCCATCCTAAGCCACCCTTTACAAACTCTTCTCTGTTATGTTTTCAATGGGAAGCAGCTGCCTCGGAAGGCGTTGTTTACAATGGATCTCTGTCACAGCTCTGCATTGTAGCTATAAATAATGTCAACACATTCTCCTATCCAGCAGCCTAAATGCTGATGCCACCCATCCATACCAGATGAGGTTATATTATTCTTCCTCAAACATATTCATTATCATCTCATGCTGTCCCCATCCCTGAGGGTAATGATGACCCTTTGTAACACAATTCATCACTGCTTGTGATTGTCTGCAGCTGACCCAGCTTCTCTGTTCTCAGTCATATCGTGTCTGCTTTGTTGTCTTATTGATCTTTATTCCAAACATTTTCTTCTTCTCCAGTAGTCCTGTGGCTGTAGAAGCAAAGCAAATGCAAAGTACATTTATGTTAGCATCAAACATAGCCATGTAGAGGTCTTGGCAGTTTAACCAGGTAAGGAATAAGTCTCTAAAGGCGAGTCTAGGAAGGATCTTAAAAGGTGAGTAGAAGGTCAAGGTGAAGTGTTGGGGATTTAAAATTTTTTTTGGAAAAGCTGGAGTGAAAGGAGACAATCAGTGACATCACCTTCCACCCATTTTCCCCAGGAGGTTTGGGAACAGTCAGGGGGCCCTAAAAGCCTCAGTGTATATGAACTTTTCTAGTCAGGGGGTTTCTTCATTTTGTTGAATTCTCAGGTTATGAGTCAAGTCACATATATAAAAGAAAATGAATAGAAGTGCAACAACACTAAGAAAAAGATTGTAAATGGGACAGAATTTGTAGAATACTTGAAAAAAGGCAGATGAAATTTAATAGGAAAACTAAGCTCAAAATACATATAGGAGAAGATGGCTACTGCATGTGGAGACAGATTTGGAGGTTCTCTAAAATCAGTTTTGGGTATCATGTACAGAAGGAGGTCCTAAAAGAATCATCAGAAGACTAGTTTTTGTGCCAGTAGGTGGAACATCTTCCTATCACCTTAGCCAGTGGGGCAGAAGGGGGCTATTTCATCCAGAAGATTAGCCACTGGTACACTGCACACTTTCCCCAGTAACTGAGAAAGGCTGTGGTCAAAATTGTAAGACTTAAAGAGGAAAGAAACACGAAAAGCTGAAATTTTGGAGAATAAACCTGAGAGGGACTTCTGGCTGATTTTGGTCGGGTGCACACTCTCTTCCAGACTAAGAATATTTAAGGGTTTTAGGGTGAGAGAACTCATTACAGGCTTGGAATGTTTCCGTGCGGAGGAGAAGTTGATTGCAGGGTTGGAATGTCCCTGATGGGAGGGGAAGTTATCTTGGGGCTGACATCTCTCTGGCCGGAAGGGAGGTTGTCTCGGGGCTGCATGTCTCTGGTCAGGGAGGGGTTTATCTTAGGGTTGGAATGTTTCTGGTCGGAGATATCATTTGTGGTTTACGGTCATGCTAACATTAGCCATTAGACTGACATCCTTTGGGATGGATTTAGGTGGTTTTTGATAAAGGGGAACTTTAAAATGGTAGTGCTTGTCCAAGATGGTGGTGTTTCCGCTTCGTCAATCAAGACCTATAGTTATAAACAGGATGAGGGGTGGCGTGTTCTTTCTGGCTACTTCCTGCTTATGGGGGAACAGAGAGTTTTCTGGTCTTGGATTGACTGTAGGGGTAATGCTGTCTGTAGATGTTTTTGGATAGTTGTCTGTGAAATGGCCATGATTCTGTCAGTTAAAAATCTTTGAGAAATGTTAATTAGAGTAAGAATGTTAGTCTTAGGTATATTATCAGGAGAGGGCCCAGGAATGAGATGATCCATGCTATGATTTTGTTTGCCAACCAATAATGTATTTGGTTGTTTTGGTATTCCCTTAGCTTTTTAGCCCTTTAAGTTATTTAGCAATGCTTCTTACTAGGCCCGATTGGTTGAGATAGGAAGCAACATTCCTTACCTAATGACAGGCAGAGGTGCATGTTTGGAAAGGCCCATGTGTTATTTTCTGTTAGTAACTGTTATTAAAAGACAAATCATGGTAGGACTGATTTGTTTTATTATACTTGGTTTAATTATTTGCATATAGTGCAGCAAGAATAATTGTTACATAGGCCTTTTAAATTGGCTTTGATGGAACTTTGTTCCAGAGAAGGAATCTGAGATAAGGCCTTTATAAAGCCAAGCCCAGCCATGAATTTGTACCATCAAATACCTATGAGTTGGGTGAATTCCTCTCCTCTTGAGGTTCCAAGATAACTTGGGGTTCCCAGCCTGTCAGAAAGTGACATTCTGTACCTTCCGCAGATCAGAAACCCCGTACAGGGACAGGGACAGGGACTGTGAAAACAAAATATGAGGCCAGTTTTCCAAGGGCTTTATTGGTGTCATAAGTTAGGTTTGATTCCTTAAAGGAAAGAACACCATTCCAGTCAAAGCCTTGGTAAAAATAACCAGTTTTTCCAACTGTGTCCTGTTACAAAAGAAAACAGATTCTAATTGCACTTACACAAATAACTACATTGAAATAATCTAAGAATACTCACAGATAGTTTCCAAATTCTGAAGAAAATCAGGTAGAGAGAAACAAGTATGCTTCAAATTTTGTTCACGGGAGTATACTAAATTGCTAAAAGCAGTCCATAGCTTAAAAAGAAAAACATCAAAAAGATGACTCCAGTCTCCTATTAATTCAGTTCATGATATTAGTTCCTGTCCTGCTCTGTATTAATGAACATTTTTAGCTCTTCAAGAGTCCTGAACATTTTTCCTCTATTCTGATGTGTATACCAAGTAAGCCAAATTTTACCTTTATATTAGCGTGCTTTTAATGTTAAACTCAATTTTTAATAAAACCTTGTAGACACATTTACCCAATTTTAATTTTTGATGGTAAGGTAAGATTTTTATAGACCCTTTTAACCCTTTATAATTTTTGTTAAAGAGCAGGTTAGTGCTTTAAGAGAAACCTGTTGTGCTTTTATTTTAATGCTCAAGTTACAGAAAAACTAGATGATACCCCTTCAACTTTAGCCAATATGTTTACACACAGAATTTCCTTTAAAATTACCCTTCTAAAACTTGCTTAAAGTTTCATTTTTACTTTATTTAACTTAAAAGAATAACTTTTCAATCTAGGTAAAAATCCACATTCTCATGCCTCCTTATAATCTCATTACCAAAAATATATGTAAATTATTTTTTTCAATAGTCTTAAATACATGTTACACTGTTAACTTTTAGCTACCTTTACTTTTGTTGGTAAGTTTGGGATTTTAAATATGTACTAGGTGTAGAGCCTAGGGACCTACACAGAAGTGCAGATAAGGTCTGACTTATTCCAGCATTTAACTCCATGTATCCTAGGTCTTACCTAGCTGCAAAGCAAGGAAACTGTACAGCTAAGAGTTTTAGTGGCATTTTATAAAGCATTCAGGAAGCCTAATCACTTTTAAATTGTACAATATTTCTTGCATAAATTCCCTTTTATAAAATTTTTCGTGAATTACACAGACAATCTCTGACATGACTCAACTTTCTGACTTGTTCTAAACATCCTCTCTCTAAACAACAAGTTAATTTACTTTAGGACAAGAATTTACCATGTAAGATTCTTTTCTATGTAAATTCTTTTTCCTTTAGTATCAAAGATAACAGTCCTTTCCCAAAATGAACTTCCTTCATGTCTGCAAACTAGACTGCCTAAGCCCACAAGATTAGAAGTTAGGGTATTTCACTAAATAGTTCAAGATGTAGCTATCTTGATTAAATATTAATGTTTCATTTATTTAAAAATTACACGAGCAAAGATTTTTCTGTTTGGGCTGAGTTACAGTTTTGTAGCCTCTATGCCAAATTTTGACACCTTATAGTATTTGGCAGAGATAAGTATGAAATTGCTCAATCAATAAATGCAAACAAAAATGTATACTGGAAACTCTTAAGACATTTCTAATTTTACAGTACCAGTAGATTTTAAAGATCAAAGTCACATGAACTGAAAGGTCCCTCTCATGCAAATTGCTTGAAAAGTGAAGTGAGAGACAAGATGGGGTGGGTGACCAGAGGCTCTTGGGATTCAGCAAGATGAGCTGCTGCTGCCCACTGCTTCCTGGGTTGTAAGAGAGCCCCTACCCCCAATACCCCTCCTGGGTTTTGGCACCAAATGTAAGAGTTAAAGAAAGTGAAAAGAAACATGAAAAGGGGCTCAACAGTCAAAGACAGATTTATTTTGGAGAATAAACCTGAGAGGGGCTTCTGACTGATTTAAGTCAGGAGTGTCCTCTCTTATGGACTAAGACTATCTAAGGGCTTCAAGGTGAGAGAGCTTATTACAGGCATGGAATGTTTCTGTGTGGATGAATAGTTTATTGTGGGGATGGAATGTCTCTGGAGGTTATCCTGGGGCAGACATCCCTCTGGCCAGAGGGGAAGTTATCTCAGGGCTGGCATGTCTCTGGTTGGGGAGGGGTATATCTTAGGGTTGGAGTGTTTCTGGTCGGAGATGTCATTTGTGGTTTATGGTCAGGCTGATGTTAGCCATTAGGTTGGATTTAGGTGGTTTTTGATCAAGAGGAATTTTAAAACTGTTTGCCGAAGACGTTGATGCTCCTACTCTGTCAGTAGGCACCAAAAATACTGAGCGGAAAAATTTTCACAGAATTAGCACAAAAAGGTGCAGAAACAAAAAATATGGAGGAAGTGAAACAAAAAGTAATCCCAAAGTTTCAAAATCTATCAAATAGGAGCTCCCAAAGAAAAAAACGGAAGAGAGAAGATACTTAAGGGAATAATAAAATATAATCTCCCACAACTTAGAAATACAGATTTTGCAGTTGAATGGGTACACTGAGGCCTGCCAGATAGAAGAGGTAAAGGATCCTCCCCCAGACACACCAAGAATATAAACAGACACTTCCAAAGAGAGAAACAGACAAATGTGTACATAGGAAAAAGAATTGGATTGACATCCAACCTCTCAGCAACATTAGATACAGGAAGACTAAAGTTTTGAACCCATATGTCTGTGCTTAGCCAAACTCTCATACATTTGGGAGGACAAAATTAAAAATTTTCAGATATGTTTTTAAAAACTAAATTCTATTAGGTCTGCTTGGTGCAGAGCTGAGTTCAATTCCTGGATATCATTGTTAACTTTCCGTCTCATTGATCTGTCTAATGTTGACAGTGGGGTGTTAAAGTCTCCCATTATTATTGTGTGGAAGTCTGAGTCTCTTTGTAGGTCTCTAAGGACTTGCTTTATGAATCTGGGTGCTTCTGTATTGGGTGCATATATACTTAGGATAGTTAGCTGTTCTTGTTGAATTGATCCCTTTACCATTATGTAATGGTCTTCTTTGTCTCTTTTGATCTTTGATTATTTAAAGTCTGTTTTATCAGAGACTAGGATTGCAACCTCTGCCTTTATTTGTTTCCCATTTGCTTGGTAGATCTGCCTCCATCCCTTGATTTTGAGCCTTTGCGTGTGTCTGCACGTGTGATGGTTCTCCTGAATATAGCAAATTGATGGGTCTTGAGTCTTTATCCAATTTGCCAGTCTGTGTCTTTTAATTGGAGCATTTAGCCCATTTACATTTAAGGTTAATATTGTTATGCATAAATTTGATCCTGTCATTGTGATGCTGGCTGGTTATTTTGCTCATTAGTTGATACAATTTCTTTCTAGCATCGATAGTCTTTACATTTTGGCATGTTTTTGCAATGGCTGGTACCATTTGTTCCTTTCCATATTTAGTGCTGCCTTCAGGATCTCTTGTAGGGCAGGCCTGGTGGTGACAAAATCTCTCAGGATTTGCTTGTCTGTAAAGGATTTTATTTCTCCTTCACT
>NW_012119821.1:1893731-1895448 GCF_000951035.1 Colobus angolensis palliatus | reverse complement strand
ATAAAATATCTAGGAATCCAACTTACAAGGGATGTGAAGGACCTCTTCAGGAAGAGCTACAAACCACGGTTCAATGAAATAAAAGAGGACACAAACAAATGGAAGAACATTCCATGCTCATGGATAGGAAGAATAAATATCATGAAAATGGCCATATTGCCCATGGTAATTTATAGATTTAGTGCCATCCCCATTAAGCTACCAATGACTTTCTTCACAGAATTGGAAAAAACTACTTTACAGTTCATATAGAACCAAAAAGGACCCCTCATTGCCAAGACAATCCTAAATCAAAAGAGCAAAGCTGGAGTCTTCACGCTACCTGACTTCAAACTATACTACAAGGCTACAGTAACCAAAACAGCATGGTACTGACACCAAAACAGAAATATAGACCAATGGAACAGAACAGAGTCCTCAGAAATAATACCACACATCTACAACCATCTGATCTTTGACAAACCTGACAAAAGCAAGAAATGGGGAAAGTATTTCCTATTTAATAAATGGTGCTGGGAAAATTGGCTAACCGTAAGTAGAAAGCTGAAACTAGACCCCTTCCTTACTCCTTATACAAAAATTAATTCAAGATGAATTAGAGACTTAAATGTTAGAACTAAAAACATAAAAACCGTAGAAGAAAACCTAGGCAATACCATTCAGGACATAGGCATGCACAAGGAATTCATGTCTAAAACATCAAAAGCAATGGCAACCAAAGCCAAAATTGACAAATGGGATCTAATTAAACTAAAGAGCTTCTGCAGAGCAAAAGAAACTACCATCAGAGTGAACGTGAAACCTACAGACTGGGAGAAAAATTTTGCAATCTACTCATCTGACAAAGGGCTAATGTCCAGAACCTACAAAGAACGTATACAAATTTACAAGAAAAAAACTACCCCATCAAATAGTGGGCAAAGGATATGAACAGCCACTTGTCAAAGGAAGTCATATGCAACCAACAGACACATGAAAAAATGCTCATCATCACTGGCCATCAGAGAAATGCAAATGAAAGCCTCAATGAAATACCATTTCACACCAGTTAGAATGGCAATCATTAAAGAATCAGGAAACAACAGGTGCTGGAGAGGATGTGGAGAAATAGGAACACTTTTACGTTATTGGTGGGACTGTAAACTAGTTCAACCATTGTGGAAAACAGTGTGGCAATTCCTCAAGGATCTAGAACTAGAAACACCATTTGACTCAGCCATCCCATTACTGGATATATCCCCAAAGGATTATAAATCACGCTGCTATAAAGACACATGCACACGTATGTTTACTGCGAGACTATTCACAATAGTAAAGACTTGGAACCAACCTAAATGTCCTTCTTTGACAGACTGGATTAAGAAAATGTGGCACATATACACCGTGGAATACTCTGCAGCCATTAAAAAAGGATGAGTTTGGCTTTGTAGGGACATGGATGCAGCTGGAAACCATCATTCTCAGCAAACTATTGCAAGAACAGAAAACCAAGCACCACATGTTCTCACTCATAGGAGGGAATTGAGCAATGAGATCACTCGGACACAGGAAGGGGAACATCACACACTGGGGCCTATTGTTGTGTGTAGGGAGGTGGGAGGGATAGCATTAAGAGATATATCTAATGTAAATGATGAGTTAATGGGTGCAGCACACCAACATGGCACATGTATACATATGTAACAAACGTGCATGTTGTGCACATGTACCCTAGATC
>NW_012119821.1:1891087-1893661 GCF_000951035.1 Colobus angolensis palliatus | reverse complement strand
TAACAAACGTGCATGTTGTGCACATGTACCCTAGATCATAAAATATATATATATATATAAAGAAAACTAAATTCTACTAACTACAAATCCCAGTGAAGAAGCAAACAGTATGTATTGTAGATAAGTAAAAAAATAAGTTTAAAGAAAATACCATGGATTATAAGAAATTGAGAGAGGAAGAATCCAAGAAAAAATATTGCAGTTAGACCTAAATATTCGTTATTAGAAAAATGTGTATTAACTTCATGTAGAATTAGAGGTATGAACTACCATTCTTCATGTAAAATTAAAAGTATGAACTATCGTTCATTCCCTTCTCAATGAGATGATGAATATTAACTATGTGGTAGGAAAATAAGTACAAATATTTGTTTTCAAATAGGATGTTTTGATTTCAGACTATTGAAATGGGGAAAAAATCCAAACCAGATCACTCAAACAAAATACAAGAGATGAAAAGAAACAAAATATAGTGAATAAAAAAAGGGAGCTAGTGTAATTTTAAACATACCTGTTGTCCCTGTAAATGTGAATAGATAAAATTCCCAACTTCTGGATAGACATTCTGATATTGAGTTAAAGACATCAAACTCCAGGCTATTTTGGGAAACTTCTAAAACAAAAGAAAACTAGAAGTTTGGGAATCAAGTAATGAAAACAGATAACCTAGCATTTTATTTAGGTTTATCCTATGAAACGGCCTAGCATTCTATCTAGGTTTATCTTTCTGTGCCTAGCAGGTAGAGAAAAACAACAAGCAAAAATAGAAATCAAGGTGAGAAGCATTGAGACATACTAATCAGATAAATTTATTAAGAAAGGATGAATGATGAACGTTTATAAACCTAGTAACATAAATGTATGTTGTATAAAGCAAATTTAAGCGAAAAGAAAGGAGAAATGGACAAATTCATAATCCAGTGTCTTCCAACGTGGAAGACATTAAAAAACCCAAAAATTTCACTCAGAAATATATACCTCTAGTAGATAAAGTGAATTAGAATGTACAGTAATGTCCACAAATTTAGTCTAATAGCTAGATATACAAACTTGTAACCTACAGAGTATTCTCAGATACACATGTCATATTCACAGCAAAGTTAGGGAAAAAAATCTAAAATGTGAAGTTATTAATGAATTTGCATTAGAAGAACTCTGATGGAAATTTATACTTTTTAATGCATTTATTAAACAACTACAAAAACTCAATTTAGAAAACAAGTAATTTTTAAAAGTAAAAGAAATATATAAATATAATACCATAAGTTAGTAAAAAATAAAATGTATTTATATTTTATATACATAAAATATAAAGTAAAATATAACATCTTTTCCTTTAACTAGAAAATAGAAAAATTCTGAGCGAACCTGATAAATATGACAAATAACCAGAACCTTTCAAGAATTATAAAGGGAAGAGAATTGCTGATTTTAGAAAAATTTAAACAAAACAGCAAGTATAGCGTCTTCCTGATAAACTAGAGGGTCTAGAAGAAATGCTTAGATTTATAAAGCAAAAAGTTCTAATAGAGACACATAAAAGCAAAATATCTGAATAGAGCGATAAGCATAAAAGTAAAAATACCAATAAAATATATATAACCTTCTAAAAATAATTTTTGTTTTTGTAGACCAAAAAATATGAGGGGAGACTGATCAAGAAATTATAAACATAATAAGTATTATGAAAGGGGAAGTAAAATATGCTCTTTTTTGTAACTTTTTTAGAAATTCTTGAGAAAAAGTAAAATAAGCCCTTTTTTTTTTTTTTTTTGCTGTTTACAGAGACCCTCGAAGTTCTCATAAAGATTTAACAACAATGAAATTATGTACTGCCTATTTCAAGATATTTGATTTTCCAAAGCACACCACTAACTCATTATAAAACAATTTTGCAGAAAGAAGCATTTTCCCTTCTTTGGTAATATTTGATGTGTGAAAAAAAGAAGGAAAGATTAAGGTAGTTGTAAATCATGAAAACAATATTCTGTTTTCTTGATTCACACAAAAATGGAAACGAAGTGTTTCAAATTACATTTCCACATATATCACAGAATGGAGAACATATGATAACATTTAATGAGTGAATTAATTTTTTTCAGTGTTCAGTTGATGAAAACAATGTTTGAACACTGAGGAATGCTGCTGATATAAGATGGTGCTTTAAGCATAAACGATGAAGTGTCAGGTGGAAATTACATTAAGTTTGGCACACATCATTAAACAGTGTCTGACATGAGCAGATGTTCAATTTTTCACACTGAGGAGGTGGTTCAGGATATTCTATTGTAACATAATGTGATGAAATGGCATAATTTGCCATGAAAGTAAAATAAGCCATCCATCTTGAATGTGGCAGTTGGTAACTGTTTGTGAAGCGTGTTGATAACTTTAGTGTTCCTGTCTGTGGTGGAAACCAAAGGTGATTCTGAAGACTCTAAATACACCTCATCTCTATTTGTTGTTGTCTGTATGATACTGATACAGTGCCACGGGTGGACAGCACCTTTAAATATCTAATGTCTTAAATGATACCCTTTAGATTAGTTTAGCACTATCTTCTTCTTTTTTTTT
>NW_012119821.1:1885232-1890952 GCF_000951035.1 Colobus angolensis palliatus | reverse complement strand
ACCGTGTTCGCCAGGATGGTCTCGATCTCCTGACCTCGTGATCCGCCCGTCTCGGCCTCCCAAAGTGCTGGGATTACAGGCTTGAGCCACGGTGCCCGGCCCTATCACTATCTTTTAATACCTCCTCACTCTGCCCATTCCTAGGAAATTAAAAAATAATCATAGGCTTGGTACGGTGGCTCACGCCTCCAATCCCAGCACTTTCGGAGGCTGAGGCAGGTGGATTGCTTGAGTCCAGGAGTTGAAGACCAACCTGGGCAACATGGTGAAACCCCACTTCTACAAAAAATACAAAATTTAGCCAGACATGGTGGCATGCACCTGTAGTCCCAGCTACTTGGGAAGGGTGAGGGTGCTTAGGTGGGAGGATCACTTGAGCCCAGGAGATCTAGGCTGCAGTGAGCCATGATCATGCCACTGCACTGCAGCCTGAGAGAGACTGTCTCAAAAAAAAAAAAATCATGGTTCTTGTACCTGGACACTTACTTCATAACCTTTTATTATCCACTCTTGATTAAAAGATCAAGCACAATATAAAATTATAAAATTTCTAACAATGCTATTGAAAACACAACATATTTAAACTGGCAGAATACATTTAGAGTGTGATTAGGGTGAAATTTGTAGCACAAAGTACTCTAATTGATAAAAATGAAAGAATGAAAATAAATTCAAAGCATAAAAAGAGAAAACCCCAATGTAAATCAGGAGAAAGCTCAAAGAAATTAAAATGATGAAAGCAGAAATTAAGAGTAGATCTAATTAATAAAACTTATTTGAAACATTAACAATATAGACAAACCTGTAGATAACATAATCAAGAAACAAAAGGAAAAAAATCACAAATATACAAAATAAAAAATAACGAAATAATTGAATCAGACACAATTTTAAAATGTCATGAGACCATTTTGGAAAGTTTAAGAAAATGAATTTGAAAATGTAGATGAAATGGATATTTTCCTGGGAAGATATAATTTACCAAATTGACTCAATTAGAGCAGAAATTGAAAGTTATCTAAGAACTACTGTACAAAACATAACATGTACAGGTGGAAATTCACAGGAGAATTTTAGCAAACTTCAAAGAGCAGATGATCCTGGTTCTCCATGAATTATCCTGGAGTACTAAAAACAGGAAAATTAGCTGATGCTTTTATGAAGTGTGTATAACATTGCTATTATAAAGTTAATAAGACAGTACCTCAAAAAGAAATTTTGCCACAGTATCACCAATGAATATTGATGCAAAAGTTCCAAATAAAATATTGATAAAATCTAGCATTACTATAAGAAAATAATGCATAAACACCTCATGAGATTTATTTTAGGAATGTGTGGATGGTTCAAAATTTAAAAATTCATTAATATAAATATCTAAGGAAAAAAATCAAAGAATTGTCTCGAGAGAAACTGAAAAAGCTTTCAACACAATTCACTGCATTCCTGAAAAAAACGCTCTCAAGCAAATAGGAATTGATGAATATTTTTTCCATGATAAAATATATATGCCGTATTCCTAAAGCTAGCATCTTCTTTAATGGGGAAACAATAGAGACACTCCTATTGATATCAGAGAAAGACAACTGTAGTAAGGTGATACGATTTGACTATGTCTCCACCAAAATCTCAACTTGAATTGTATCTCCCCAAATTCCCACGTGTTGTGGTAGGGACCAGGGGGAGGTGATTGAATCATGGGGGCCAGTCTTTCCTGTGCTATTTTTATGGTAAGTCTCACAAGATCTAATGGGTTTATCAGAGGTTTCCACTTTTGCTTCTTCCCCATTCTCTCTTGCTGCCACCATGTAAGAAGTGCCTTTTGCCCTCCGCCATGATTACGAGACCTGCCCAGCCATGTGGAACTGTAAGTCAAATTAAACCTCATTTTCTTCCCTACCTCAGGTATGTCTTTATCAGCAGCATAAAAATGGACTAATACATAGGGAATCTGGGAGAAGGTATCTGTGTATTCTTTTTACAAGTCTTGTAAGTTTTCTCTAAGTCTAAGATAACATCAAAATATATACTTAGAAATATGGAGGATGAGATTACTAATGCCTGTTTTCTTTATCAGCACTTAGGCCTGTATCTTGATCAGATACTCTAAGCTGTCTACCCAACATCAGTTTCTCTCCTTTCTTCCAAAAATAATTTATTTTAGAAAAGTGTGTAATAAAATACCTTTGTCGTTGCCCAATTGTGTTCCCCACAAGATAAAGGAGAAATTTCCAAGTAAGTTTTCTGGGAAAATTTCAGGGATCCACATTGTACCTGCAAGGAAAGCCTCAAGCTGAAGATGAAGGGGCAGAGTCTCATAAAGAGCACGCGTTCCTGGTGAGGTCACTGAGTCATTATATTAGCCCTGATGGACAATTTCTGGATGTTTTGCATAGTAATAATCCCCTTTCTTATCTAGGCTATGGTTAGTTGGGTTTTAATTTGCAAAGCAATCAGAAAATCATACTAGTTGGGAACCACAATTCTAGACACATAAATCCTATATTAAATTCCAAATTGCATCTCAAAGGAAAAATATCAAGAGTTCTCACTATATTGAGAATCCCCATGCCTTGGAAAAATAAGCATAATGCAGTAAACTCAATGTTTTCATTCTGTACTATTATATCAATTCAACACCATTTGCTGAGAAATTCCTATGTGAAAACACTAGAAAATAGAAATATGTCTCAATATTCTACTTAGAAAGGACTTTCTAATCCTGCTTGTAAGTAAATAGAGATGCAAGTGCTTTAAGAGGTAAAACCCATTCAAGACACTACACTAAAAATGTCAGTAACCACTAGAGATGGTGTAAGTCCTATATAAATTCAAAGACATGTACTAGATTGAATGGAGGAGAATTCATGAAGGGGTTAGTATCTGAGTAAGTTACGGCAAACGATAAGCGTGGTCATTGGAAGGAGTAAGTGAGGAGGCATGCTTGGCAAAATAAATAGCATATACCAGTTGGGTGGATATTATTTTCTTTAAGTGACATTCAGGGCCAGTAAGGCAGTTTGTTCTGATGAAGTAGAATGTGTTTGACGTTATGAGTTCCTCAGCAGAGATGTAGTCTGATTGAAGCAGAAATTTAGAGAGTTATCCAATATTATGTACAATGAAATGGAAGTTTAGAATCAAACAGGATAAATGTAGTAATATTGATCATAGGTGGAGAAATAAGAATGATAAAGGTGTATTCAAAAGCTGTTTCTCAGGAAAAGTTCATATGCTTTTGTACCTTATCAGATACAGGGGTGAATCATAAACTATCCCAAGGTTTTTAAAATAATGGCTTGAAAAATAGTGGTAGCATTGATTGTAATTGGTTATTGGAAATGGAGCTCTTTCCTTGGAGAGAGAGGAAGGAGAAGAGGATGGAGATGAACTTAGTTTTCCCACAGTTATATTTTGAGCAGTTGTGGAAATGTTCAGCACTTATTTGGAAATAGTGTCTCTAACTAAGATGAAAGGTCAGACCTGTAGATGCACTTGGGTGTTCTTTGAATGGAAGTGAAGTTAAAACTGTCTGGATGGCTAATCTTTAGTATGAAAGGATGGAGAGGGCCAGTAGAAATCTGAGAACTAAGCACTGGGCAACACTGTTTACAGAAAGGAGAAAAAGAGAAGCTGGTGGGAAAGACAGAGGTAGAAAAAGCCTCACCTAACTAAGTGGTACACTTTCTCCCAGCTCTTGCTGATAGCTGTCTCATGGATTGAGGCATCTGCTAGGGTCCTTGAAGTGGAGTTTTATATGTCACATAATCTAAGTTTTAATGTAGATAAAACACTAACTCCAAACTTGTTGCAAAATCTATCCACTTCTTTTTCTAGGTGTGGTATGAAACACAGAAGCTTAATTTTATTTGCCTAGATTACATTTGCTTAGTATTCATTAAAACCAGCATATTCTTAAATAAAATTTGTGAGAATAAAGAGGGATTCTATGCCAAATTTACACTGAGACATCTCTTTTGAAGAACATATGTATTGTATTCATGTAAATATTATCAAATTAGAGCAACATTATAAGAGTTCACATTATAGTTAAATTAACAGGTATGTTAATTTTGCTTTTGTGACCTTGCACTGGTTATTTCTGACATATTTTGTGCCTCATCCTTGTTTAGGTACACAATTATGAAAACATCATTATTTCTATATGAAAAACAAAAGCATGACATGCTTTACTGTTTAGACCCAATAAGATATTACCACTGGACGCCGGGATTTTGCCAATTCTAACAGGGTGGGTCAGCACTACTAATCACATTTTAAGACTCTTAGAGCAATTAACTGAACAGCAGTTGAAAACTTTAGTTGAAATAAATTGCTCTCTTTAAGTTTAAAATTCCCAAGCACAATTTCTTGGTTCTATCCTAGAAATGGCAGTAACGTTAATAAAACATGTGGCCTGCCTTGTAGCATTTTATATGTGTGCTATTTTACTTTTTGATTCACTAGATAGAGTTTGCTTTTCTGATGCAATACGTAGTAGTTATTTAGGTTCCTTGGAAATACTGTTTGGGGAATTTGACAATAAAGTAAATGTGGTTGAAAAGAATGAGCTTTTTAGTCAGACAGGGCTGGGATTGCTCTGTTAATTATTGTCTTCATGACAAGGGAAAATATACTTAGTATCTCTAAGCCACAGTATTTTCTCTTTTTTTAATTTTTTTCTTCTTTTTATTATTATACTTTAAGTTCTAGGGTATATGTGCACGGCGTGCAGGTTTGTTACATATGTATACCTGTGCCATGTTGGTGTGCTGCACCCATCAACTTGTCAGCACCCATCAACTCGTCATTTACATCTATATAACTCCCAATGCAATCCTTTCCCCCACCCACTCCCCATAATAGGACCCGGTGTGTGATGTCCCCCTTGCTGAGTGCAAGTGATCTCACTGTTCAGTTCGCACCTATGAGTGAGAACATGCGGTGTTTGGTTTTCTGTTCTTGTGATAGTTTGCTGAGAATGATGGTTTCCAGCTGCATCCATGTCCCTACAAAGGACACAAACTCATCCTTTTTTAGGGCTGCATAGTATTCCATGGTGTATATGTGCCACATTTTCTTAATCCAGTCTGTCACTGATGGATATTTGGGTTGATTCCAAGTCTTTGCTATTGTGAATAGTGCCGCAATGAACATATGTGTGCATGTGTCTTTATAGCAGCATGATTTATAATCCTTTGGGGATATACCCAGTAATGGGATGGCTGGGTCATATGGTACTTTCAGTTCTAGATCCTAGAGGAATTGCCATATTGTTTTTCATAATGGTTGAACTAGTTTACAACCCCACCAACAGTGTAAAAGTGTTCCTATTTCTCCACATCCTTTCCAGCACCTGTTGTTTACTTTTTAATGATCGCCATTCTAACTGGTGTGAGATGTTATCTCATTGCAGTTTTGATTTGCATTTCTCTGATGGCGAGTGATGATGAGCATGTTTTCATGTGTCTGTTGGCTGTATGCATGTCTTCTTTTAAGAGATGTCTGTTCATATCCTTTGCCCACTTTTTGATGGGGTTGTTTATTTTTTTCTTGTAAATTTGTTTGAATTCTTTGTAGATTCTGGATATTAGCCCTTTGTCAGATGAGTAGATTGCAAAAAATCCCTCCAAAAAATCAATGAATCCAGGAGTCGGTTTTTTGAAAAGATCAACAAAATTGATAGACCGCTAGCAAGACTAATAAAGAAGAAAAGAGAG